>NW_006399973.1:2736414-2750727 GCF_000299155.1 Elephantulus edwardii | reverse complement strand
CCGCTCCCCCACTGTTTGCTCCTCTCCTTCAAACGCAAAAGAAAAACTCCCTCATTGGTACGCAATCCCCCACACATCCCCCAACCCCAAATATAATCCACTCTGCAACCCTCATTCTGTACTCTTACGATAAACATAATGCCCTAAAATATAAAATATTCTCTCCCCCAAAGACTTCAATGCTGTAAACATTTCATCTAGTTTTTCTCAGTCTTACCCCCATCCCGATGTCAGGCTGCCCTGGATGTGCTCACCAAGTTGTGCAATGAAATCTGGAGGACAACCGCCTGGCCAGCTGACTGAAAGAGATCTGTATTTGTTCCCATCTAAAGAAAGGTGACTCAACAGAGTGTGGAAATTATCGAACAATATCATTGATACTACATGCAAGCAAGATTCTGCTGAAGAGCATCCAAAAACAACTGGAACAGCACAGCAGAGAACTGTCTGAAGTGCAGACTGAATTTAGAAGAGGCCGTGATACTAGGGATATTATAGCTAATGTCAGATGGATCTTGGTTGAAAGCAGAGAGTACCAGAGGAATGTCTTTGTTTCATTGACTGTCCAAAGACATTTGACTCTGTAGATCACAACAAACTGTGGCAGACTTTGAGAAGAATGGGAATCCCAGAATACTTGATTGTGCTTATGTGAAACTTATACTTGAACCAAGAGGCAGTCATCAGAACAGAGCAAGGAAACATTGCATGGTTCAAAATTGGGAAGGGTGTGTGTCAAGGATGTGTCCTATCTCCATATCTTTTCAATCCATATGCAGAATAGATAATCTGTGAGAAGTGTGGCATTAGGATTGGAGGTAGACTTATCAACAGTTTGTGTTATGCAGACGACACAGCCCTGCTTGCTGAAACTGAGGGGGACCTGAAGCGCTTGCTGCAGAAGGTCAAGGATTGCAGCCTTCAATATGGATTGAAGCTCAACATCATGAAAAGAAAGATTCTCACCACTAGGCTGATTGGTAGCATCATGACAGATGGTAAAGAGATTGAGATTGTTGACAGCTTTAGTTTGCTTGGCTCCACAATCAATACTCTTGATTAAAGGAAATTAAAGACAAATTGCATTGGGAAAGTCTACTGTTAGAGACTTCTCCAAGGTACTGAGGAGCAACGATGTTAGTCTGGAGACTAAGTTGCGCCTCATAAGGCCATGGCCTTTGTAATTACTTGCTATGTGACAATGACTAGGGATGATAGGAGAGTTGATAACCTTTGAGCTGTGGTCCTGGAGAATAGTATTGAATATACCATGGACTGCTAGAACAAACAAGTTCATCCTGGAGAGGGTTAAACCAGGGTGCTCCATGGAGTCAAGGATTTTGAAGTTCCATCTGACATACTTGGACATGTTGCAAAGAGGGAGCAGTCCTTGGAGAGGAACGTCACGCTTGGGAGAGTAGGGGGACAGCGCAGGAGAGGAAGACTCCCAGTGAGATGGATTGATGCTGTCACTGTGGTAATGGGGGTAGGTGTGTCAGAGACAATAAGGTTGGTAAGAGATAGAGCAGGGTTTGAGGCTGTTGTATATAGGGTTGTTATGAGTCGCAAGCAGCACATAACAACAACATCTTTTTTTTTCAACATCTTTTGATTCATCGAATTGCTTTAAACCAACTCTGAGAAATAACTGCTAATTAAAACTAAGAATTAAGGACAAAGCTTATTTAATTCTCTAAGTACATAGTTCACAAAAGCCATAATATAGAACATCTACTGAGTGCCAGAAATATTTAAGAAAGACAAATAGTAATTTAGGGGATAACTGAGTCATCTGCCAGGGAAACATTTAGGTGTTACCTAGTATTATCAGGTTTCTAAATCTCTAAAAATACTGATAAATATTTTTGAAAGCAAAGTAACTATCATCAAGCAGTGTTTGCCTGCCAAAGGACATACTGTATATCTGGAAAGGATAGTAAATGGCTGTAAGAATAGACCTCATGGCCATCATGTCCGCTTATCTTTTCACATGCTGACACTCCAGTCTCACTGTGGAGTCATAACTGGTGCACAGCTGACCTCTCTGCTGGGTTTCTAGGGCTGTGTGAATTGTATAGGAGAGTGCCCATTTTTCTCCCCCAAAGTCAGTGGTGGATTCAGATTGCCTTTAGTTTAACAGTCGAACAGCCTATGGACAGGTCCCTAGAGCTTCCTGTAAGCTTTGAGCATTTTAAAATCTAAATAGAAACCTTTATAATTCCAGTGTAAGTATTTTAGTCTCACAAGGGACTATTAAAAATATTTGAGTTTGTGATTAGGGTTAATCCTGAGACTATGGATAGAACAGTATGCATTATGTAAAAGGGTCTGAGTATTGCCCTGGTTTATAGACAAGGGGGAAAAAGGAGTGGAAGGAAATTATCCTTTGTAAAGTAATTCTTAATGAATAAGAAATTCTTATGTCCACCTATCCCCTTTTTTAAAGTAAGGTTTGGGTTTGTGGTGGCCAGGTACTAAAAGTACTTTAAGAAAAAAAAAAGACTTAAGTATATAGCATAATTTTTCGTATATATCATCATGTAATTGCATTTCTTTTCACTTTAAAGCAAGATGGAAAGTTGCCTTTTGTTCCTCTGGAGGAAGAAGTTATTATGGGAGTTTCCAAATATGGTATAAAAGTGTCCACATCAGACCAGTATGTAAGTATATAATTTATGAAGGAAAAAATATGTGTTGGATATTAGGGCATTCATGCCTGTAAGGACCTATTCATAGGCTTGATTCTGTTTGCAGTTGTTAGTTAACATTTCTGGCAGCAGTTGTTAAACGTGATCAATTTGGTGGGTGAAGAGGCTCTCTTTTGTATTTGCTGTCCAGACAGGCCCCTCCAGCATCTCTACTAATGACTTCTAATGCATTTTAACTTAGGCCTGCCACGTCAGTCACAGCTTGGAGGTGGGCATTGCTAACCAGGGGTGTGCCAGTAGATCACGTACGCCCACATTTCTAGAGCTTTTGATGGTATGATCCTGAAGACAAAGCACCCCACAAAGACCATACGAGAAAATCCCTTTACAGTGAAAAATTTATGCAACTCTGCTTTGCCAAATGTGGATATTCTGTCTGAGAGGCTTACAGGAAATGCGTTTGAAGAACTGAGATACAATTAGCATAGTCGTGACCTTTCTGGATTTTCACTGATTTCTGCAGGATGTTTTACATAGACATGCTCTCTATTTAATCATCCGGATGGTGTGTTATGATGATGGTCTGGGGGCAGGAAAAAGCTTATTGGCTTTGAAGACCACAGATGCAAGTAATGAAGAATACAGCCTCTGGGTTTATCAGTGCAGTAGCCTGGTGAGATTTTAAATTACCTTTTGTTAGATTATTAGTTCATTTATTCAAGTGGCAAAATGCAGAAATACTATATTCAGTTTTTTGAAAGCCTGCTGAGATGCTAATCTATTTTATGTATCCCATTCCTGGAATAATAACAGTTAGTGAATATTAGGTACAGTAGCAGTACTCTCTTGTCCCTGTTGGTGAAGTTTTGCTGCTAACCCAGAGGTAGGCCGTTCGAATCTATGAAGAGATCCAAGGGAGAAAGATGGAAATTTCTTATCATACCATTTATAGCCTCCAAAAACTTGTTAGAAGGTCAGCTGTGAGTCGGTTCCGACTCGACAGCAGTACATTTGAGGTGTGTGCTTTGTTTTTTTTTTTAATAGGTATGATCATGTGGTTCATTTATTTTATTTATATAATGGATTATATTGATTGTTTTTCTAATATTTAACCATTTAAACCTGATAGGATTGTCACAATGTATTACTTTTAAAAAATATATTGGTTTGCTTACAAAATTTTTATTGTGCTTCATAATAGTCTTCAAATTGTGTTTCATATAATCATTTCCATGCATTATGTTTTATAAAATTAATCACCATTGAACCTTGCCCATAATTAACTTTTCAGGTTTTTTAAAAAATATAACCTATGAGGAAAGCAGCCTTGTATTTATAGTGGTCCTTATCAGTGCAGTGATAGTCTTTCTCACATGCTGTAGGACCAAGGGGTTTTCTTTGGATATATGCTTTTTTTTGAAGGAGAGCAGAAAGGGCCCCTTGTGCATGGGGCACCCGGGTATGTAGTCTGTAACCAGGGCAGGCATGTGTAGTGTGTTTCCCCAAACCTGAGGTGTTAGGTATGGAGAAGGGGTTGAGATTAAATTTACAACCTTTGCTGGTCATCATGTCAAATGAAGTTTAAGAAGTGATTTTATAAACATTGCTCTAACGTTTTGTTTTCACATGATACAGGAACAAGCACAAGCAATTTGTAAAGTTTTATCCACCGCTTTTGACTCTGTCTTAACATCTGAGAAATCCTGAGTTCTGCAATCAAGTGAAGTCATCTTCATTTGAAAGTTCATTTGCATCCTAAATAGTTAATTTGTTTCAATCAGCAATGTGGAAGTATTGTGGAAACTGAAAGTCACCCCTTGTTCTGGATTTTATCAAGAAAATGCAATGTATAAAGTATCGATAATTTGTTTTTATATTAAAATGTGTCTTAAACAGCATGTTAACTCTCAATGAACTTTTTTTCTGGGGTTAAAAAAGAAACTTCACTTGTTATATATGTATAGACGCTTAACACTTTGAGTGTAATTACAGGTCCATTCAGCGGATAGACAGAGAACTTGTCTAAGGAAAATGAATGATGCAGCAGCACTGGCTTGGAGCCGTGTTGACAGTGGCTGTCTTGTCAGTTCCAGCTTACGCAGCCCCACGTGTGCAGGACTGTTCCCCAGGACTTCAAAGCTCTGACCTTTTGGTCCAAGATGCTTGTAGGTAGGTTTGAACTGGCAGCTTTGCTGTCAGTAGCTAATACTTGTTTGTGCCTGAAGCTCTAGTAAGTCACAAAGTTTGTACTAGGGACCTGGGTTCATGCTGTTTTCATACAGTGACACAGCCAACTAAATACACAAAAATAAATTTAAAAATGTATTGGCAAGATAATCTGTGTACGCTAGTTTTTATGTCAGAGTTAAAAACTTTCAGGATCACCGCTCATACTCAAAGTACCCTGGAATCTCACAGACCATCAGCAAGCCTATGGACCGAATGCGGCTGCCCTATGATTTCCAAGGCTGTAATCTTAAGGATTGTAGGAGCCCTGGTGGCCTAGTGGGAAGAAGCTGCGCTGCAATCCTAAAACCACAAGGTTCGATCCACCAGCTGCTCCATCAGAGAAGGATGGGCAGTCTCCTCCTGTGCCATTAACTGCCTCTGAAAACCTGCAGAGGGTCAGTTGTGGGTTGTTTCTGACTCTACGGGACACAACAACCATCCTTAGAGAAGCGGGCTTCTCTCTCTCTCCCAGGGAGCAGCTGGTAGGTTTGAACTACTAACCTTTGGATGAGTAGCCAAGTGCTTAACGATCATACCATCAAGGCTTATTATTGTCTTCAAGGAGGACCGTCTTCTGGCTCTTAAGTGCATAGCAGGTGACTGAGAGGATCATGGCCTGAATCAAACACACCTTCGTCCCTCAAGCTGATATCATTGATCCTCAGCAGTTTGGAGAAGTTCCTCACTACAAATTTTGCTAGTGCAAAACGTCTCCTGATCTCCTGACTGCTGTTAGCAAGTTTTTTGATTGTAGATTTAGCGAGGTGAGATAGAGTCGCTGACAGTTTCAATCTTTCATCCATTATAATGTTGCTTATTGGTCCACACCTTTCTTGATTTTAAACCATGCAGTGTGCCCTTGCTTTGTTCACCCAACAGCCTTTTGATCTAGGTATAGGTTTCACAAGAGCACAATTGTTTTGGAATTCCCATTCTTATCAAGGTTAATCATAATTTATTATGATCCACATAGTCAAATGCCTTCACACAGACAGGAAAAAAAAAAAGACTGTCTTAATAGTGGCCCAATGCCCACTAAATAAAAGGGGGGAGAGAGGTTAATCATAGGGTCACACAATTTGATAGGTGGAGGGAGGGCTGAGTAAAGGAAAAGAGAGATCCAGTTTGAAAAAGTATATACCAACAAGTAAGTAAACCAGTATAAAAGAAAAAATTTATTTTAAATAGGGGGTGGGTGGGTGGGAGAGGTTTAGCCCCCCTGAGGGAGAAAGAAGTAGTCTGTTCCTGTAAAGATTTATAAGCCTCAGAAAGATGATAGAGGGTCACTATGCATTGGAATTGACATGCAAGCTGTTAGGGTTTCCCCCCCTTTTTCTTGAGAGTATCTTAATACATTCAGGAGCACTGGTAGCTAGTAAGTTATGTCTTGGGCTGCAAACTGAAAAGCTGGCAGTTCAAATGCACCATCAGCTCCACAGGAGAAAGATGGTGCTTTGCTCCCACAGTGATGTACAGCCTTAAAAATCTGATGGAGGGCCAGTCATCATGAACTGAAATCATGTTGATACCGGTGGGTTTAGTTTTGGTAATCGTCTATAACATTTTGAAGAAAACAACACAACATGTAGAAAAAACCCCATTTCCATTTAAAAGTGTTTTTATTTTTTCCAGTCAAATGACTAGTTAACAAGGAGAGTAAACTTATTAAACATGCTCTAATTATAAATCACTGCATTAAGGACAATGAAAATAAGAATTGATTTAGGTTATACAATATATACAGTTGCTCTGCAACTAGACCAAAATAATCAAGTGAATGAATTGAATATCATACATCTCAAATAGCATTCCAAGCTGCATATTATGTTATCCATCTTAACAGTAACACAGGAACTTAGTCTGTGCATGGATCTTGAGTCTTTGTCCCTTGAAGTCATCTGATGGAAATGGCACTCAAAATGCCAGAATCTTGCAGCTGAAGTTCATGAAACATAAACTTTAAATATAAATAGATATCTACAATGTTTTTCTTTCAGGTTTTTTTTTTTTAATTTGCAAAGAGCAAATACCTAAGAAAAATTATTAGTAGGGAAGTTAATATAATTTCTCTTCTGGCAAGAATAATATTAATTACTGCACAATAGCACCACCAAATTGTAGACTGGAAAAATATTTCCTAGATATTCATGTACCAGTGAACCTGATAGGCTAGCATGGGATTGGAGTTCAAATGCTGACATAAATCTGACCTAAACCTTTAATTCTTTATATAGCTGGCACTAGGTGGTCAAAGGCTGACTATAAGTTAGAGATGCTAGAAGATTGTGTTAAAATATACATAAGAAGTGCACTGTGCAAAATACATCTGTTTGCTTTGTTATAGCTATGAATTAAAAACAAAAGGATCAAAACAAGGGAAATGAACAATCAGTTAAAATAGATGTAGTGCTTTATAAAAACAAAACAAAACTTTAATTACAGATCTAACACATTTTTACCCAGAGCTTTTGAAAGGAAAAGAACAGAATTTCCATACAACATGATAAAACATTCCAGTTTGTTTGGAATTTTTAATGCAATTTAAAAAACCCAAAGTCTACACCTACAAGAGACGTGCATGCTAAATGCAGGCTGCTTCAATCAAATGGACCAGCCTAACACGCAGGAAGAGCATCGCTGCTTCACTTCCCAAGCCTCTACTTAAATTTGTTCCTTTACTTTTTGGTAAGAATCCAAGTGGGCATTATCTATCAATTCTCAGAAGGTGCCCAAACCCCCAGCTTTCCTACAGCATGAATCTTACATTCACAATTACTAAATAGAGGTATGACAGTCAAGTTCGTGAAACTGATGAATTTTTGCTTGAGCATGTATAACCTAATTTCCCCTCCCAGTAGCTTAAATTGTAAGAATATTATTATGAACTTAATACTAATGTTGGAATATTTAAGAGTATTACTGGGGACCTACAGATTTCTGATATGCTCTTGATTACAAACAGATGGACAGATTAAATTTCAAGACAGTGTAACTACCATTCCTGTTGATATATAAATACAAGACACTAAATCGAGTAAACATTTTCATGTGCCAGAAAGGGAAGGCAGTGGTACACTCAACAGGAATCAGCAGTTAAGATGTGTTACCGGCATGGTGTGCACCACAACATTCTATCGGTGTATAGTAGCTTTCTGTGTGTGATTAAAAGTTCAAGAAGGCAGATTCCAAAACACATAAAGCATATAACTAAAGAACTGCTTTTTGCAATCCATCATCCTTAGTTTTTCACCAAATTCAGGAAATGCAGTTTTTATGTAGCTTCCTGGAACTGAGTGAACTGCTATTCTCATATGCTGTAACTGAACCATAAGAGGTTTTGTTAAGTATGATTGCTCACAATAACAGGTTATACACACATGCAGAATATAATGACAGCTGCAAACTCACAAATTAGAGCTAGAAAGTACAATACTAAGGTGTAAATGTTGAAATGTCTTTAAATAAACAAATTGGGTAGATTCAAAGGAATCCAGGTGCTTTTACGGTGAACTGATGCCATTTTATCTACAATGCCTAGGGCTGGGTTATGGACTTCAGAAGCAAGAGTTTACTGGCTTCCAAACTAATAACTGCTCTACAGGTCACTGAATCAGGCCAAAAATTAAAAGCTGGAAGTATTTCTTTCCAGTACTCTGGATTTCAACATTTTTAGGTTTTCCTAATTCTGTACATTCAGGATCTTGATTCTACATTAAAATTAATGGCTCAGTTCACCTTTTAGGAAATACTTGTTTTTACTGATAAAAGTTTAGCAATATTTCATGAGAACCACAACTTATAAAAACAATTCATATATATATATATATATATATAAATTGCCTTTGAGTATTTAAAAACAGAACAGTGGCATCAGAGAAAGTGGGCTACAGTACATAACAATTCATGAACTGATTGGCAAGTGTTTTGGTACCAGTAATGCAACAGAAACATAAATAACAACTATTGTTGTTTTGTTCAGTAGCAATTTAGTCAGCAATAAAGTGCACAAATGATACAGGAAATGCTCCTTTGCGACTGGGATCTCCTTCAATATGGCCAATCTGAAAAGAAGGAAAGTTTAGGCTATTAGATAAAGTTCATATGTTGGACGTGTCAAAGGGCATTTAGCATTTGGTTAAAATGTTTTTAGATGAATCTATTTTGAGAGTACTTTGGGTAAAAATTGCAACTATTTATTTTTCCTTTGTTTCAATTCACTGTTCAAATCCTTTGTGCCTATGATGTTAGAAGGGACTTTCCGTAGAGAGGCCTCCTGGGTCCATATGAGGGTCCTCACACCAGCGAACACCCTTCAGTACTACAAGCAATGGTGGAAGCAGACAGCACAGCTATCATTTACCAACACTCTACTCTTGCCTTTTTCTTTTTTTAATTGGATGACTCAACTGAGTATTAGAAAAGTTTGTGAAAGATGGGGCTTGACCCTATTGAAATTTAATCTAGCATTTAAGGAAAATGTAAATCTTACATTACACAAAATGTGGCTGACTCTGAGAAGAATGGGAATCCCAGAGCATTTGATCGTTCTAATGCGAAATCTATACTTGGACCAAGAGGCAGTCGGCAGAACAGAGCAAGGGAACACTGCATGGTTCAAAATTGGGAAGGAATGCATCCTATCTCCATACCTTTTCAACCTGTATGCAGAACAGATTATCTGAGAGGCTGGGATCTATGAGGAGAAATGTGACATCAGGATTGGTGGAAGATCTATCAACAATCTGCGTTATGCAGATGACACAACCCTGTTTGCTGAAACTGAGGAGGACCTGAAGCGCTTGCTGCAGAGGGTCAAGGACTGCAGCCTCCAATATGGATTGAGGCTCAATGTCAAGAAGACAAAAGATTCTCATCATTGGACCAATTGGCAGCATCAGGATGGATGGTGAAGAGATTGAGATTGTTCACAGCTTTAGTTTGCTTGGCTCCACAGTCAACACTCTTGGCACCAGTAGCCAGGAAATTAAAAGGCGCATTGCCATGGGAAAGTCTGCTGTTAGGGACCTCTCCAAAGTACTGAAGAACAATGGTGTGTCTCTGAAGACTAAGGTGCGTCTGATACAGGCCATGGTCTTTGCAATCACTTGTTATGCATCAGAGAGTTGGACAATGACCAAGGAGGATAGAAGGAGAATTGATGCCTTTGAGTTGTGCTGGAGAAGAGTATTGAGAATACCATGGACTGCTAGGAAAACAAACAGATTCATCCTGGAAAGGGTTAAACTGGGTGGCTCCTTGGAGGCAAGGATTCTGAGGTTCTGTTTCACATACTTTGGACATGTTGTGAAGTGAGACCGGTCCTTGGAGAAGGACATCATGCTTGGTAGGGTGGAGGGACAGCGCAGGAGGGGAAGGCCCTCTATGAGATGGATTAAATGACTAGCGTAATCAGGATGGGAGTGTCAGAGACAGTGCGACTGGTACAGGACAGCAGTTTTGGGCTGTTGTACATAGGGTTGCTATGAGTCGCAAGCAACTCGATGGCACATAATAACAACAACAACAAATCTTACTTTCATTCTGGGTAAGTTACATATTGACCATGATCTTGTGATGTGCCACTGAATCGGTTGGGACTCACAGTGACCCTATACACAGTGGCTCTGAACTCTGCTCTATCCTGAGTCAGTCTTAGCATCTCTGACACATTCCTCTCATTACTCCGTTTACTGCATCAATCCATCTCATCCTGGGTCTTTCTCTCCTGCGCTGTCCCTCCACCCATCCAAGCATGATATCCTTCTCCAAAGACCTGCCCCTTCTGGCCACATACATGCTCAAAGTACGTGAGATGGCATCTCAAAATCCTTGCTTGCCTCCTAAGAGCAGCTTGGCCTCACCCTCTCCAGGAAAGACCTTTTCATTTTCTTGGCAGTCCAGGGTATGCAGATCCAAGTCTTGCCAGAATACAGGGGCTTTCTTTGGAGGCAAGGAGGATGATTTAGCATATGGGTGGTATTCTTTATACGTCTGTGTCTTCCACTTTATATGCCGACGTAAACAAGTTATTTAATTATATTATTCTTGTTCTAGGAAGCTCTTGTGGCTTAGTGGTAAGGAATTGCGCTGCTACCCAAAGGCACGCAGTTCAAGTCCACCAGCAGCTTGAGAAAAGTTGATGAGCAGTCTCCTCCCATGTGATTGCTGCCTCTGGAAACCTGCTGGAGGGTCAGCTAGGAGGCTACAAACAGTAACATTCTCATGTGATAGCGATTGCCTCTTAGGGGGAACTTACTGTACCCCTGAGTTCACATATCTTTACAGCAGTGCTGTGGGCTACTTCTCTTTGACAGCTCATACCATGAAAGTTTAAACAGAAGGACAACTTTCTCATGAATGGCAGTTTGAATTCTTGTTTATCGAGCTTGAAACCCCTTCCTTGTTCCTTCCACCTTCATCCTTGTATGCCAACCCAGGATGTCTGAGGGGACCCACAGCTAGTTTCAGAACCAAGACCAACACCCAGGGATTCTGCCTCTGGGTCAACCCTTCTCTTGACTCCACTGAACTAGTAATGGAGGAAACACTGTAAAGGGCTTTACTGCTGACTCTTCCATTGTGCTTTGGAAACTGAGTGTGGAGTCAAACACAAAATGAATCAAGCCTACTCTGAAATAGATGCAAGTGGAGGAAGAGACATTGGAGGGCATGAGGACAGGCAGTAGTCAGAAAGGCCTGTGGCCTGGAGCAGCACAACTGTGGACTCTGGGGTGGAGGTGACCCCATGTGAACACCCCTCCTGGGGCTGATGGGCAGGAAGGAGTCAGCCCAGGTCCCCAGGACACCTCACAGAACCAGCCCAGACTCACCCACCACTCTTGATCTTCTTCCCCGTCCACAACAATCACATCTCCCTCGGAGAAGGTCAGCTCATCTGGATTGTCGGCCACACAGTTATAAAGGGCCTTCACCCTTTTTGGCTTTGATTTTGTCTGGGTTGAAAGAAAGGAGAGAAATGTCACTGTGATAGGAGGCACAGTTCTTAGGGCAAAGTACTGGGACACTTCCAGCTGGCTTCAGAGGTCCCTGTAGCCAAGGCCGGAAAACCCGTAAGAAGTCAGCATGCCAGTTCGACGTAGCTCAAGCCAGCAAGAGCCAAGGGGAAGAATGAGGAGAAGACACCATCAAAAAGGCCAGGGCACAGGAACTCGGAAGTGAAGCAGCCAGCGTAGGGTGGCGATGTGGCCTATGTGTGTGTCAGGAGCTGTGAAGAGATGGCCACACTGGCCGGCTGCTGAGCTTCACAGCATTCTGCCGAGATCCAGGCCCCCAGGTGTCCAGGAAACTGTTCCCTGACTCTTCTCCCTCACCACCCTCTATCGGAAAGAATGAAAGATGTGTTTCCTTTGAACTCTCTTAACCTTAGACAGAGACCTGCACATGCCTAGCTGGGGTGGAGGGAAAGGGAAGGAAGGGCACGCTAGGGTCTCCGGTTCCACTTACTATCTGTGACTTCCGGGGCATGGGCGCTGGGGGCTGCATGACCAATGTGCTGGATGACAGAGGACCCAGAGCTTCTGTTCCAGAGGGATCCACAGCTGTCAGGACCAAAGAAATATGCTCCATCAGTCATAACCACAAAACATAGCTAATTTAGAAGCCATAATGCTGTATCTGAAAAGCAGACTTCTTGAGATTTTTTGATTTCTGAGAAAACATCCTTAAAAGCCGATCAACCTGATTCAAATGCAGCCTTTACTACAGAGCACAACAAGCGTCATACAGCTGCCTCGTCCATCCACAGTGCGGAGAGCCGGGGACTCCTGCAGCTCTTGGAACAAGTGAGGCTCTGTTAGGCGAAGGGTGGCTGCTGGATGGAAGGTGGCCAGGCCCTAACACACTGCCCACGTGAGCAGAAATGTCAATCCTGCCCCTACAGAAACACACTGTAGTATTAAATAATTACCAGGTCCTCTTGGCTGGCCTTTGCTGATCAGTGGGGCCGACTTGTTGGCTCTACAAAGAAAGGAAAATACACAATTATGACAGCTGAAGCCTAAACAGCATGCTACCTGCCAGACCTCACCCTTCTCTATAAGGGTCCATCTGTATCCCACTCAGAGATGGGTGACCGTTCAACTGGCTTTTATGTGTGTACTGTCAAATTGGATCTGACTGGTACAGGAGGCGACTGTTCCTCCTTCTTCAGCAGAGCATCTGGTGGATTTGAACCGTGCACCTCTGGGATTGCAGTGCAGTTTCCTGCCACTAGGCCACCAGAGCTCGCCCAACTGGCTTATTTTTTTTTCCTGTTCCTAATAGTTTATTATTAATCACCGAGTACTGTGCCTCCATGAGTGGGCCCTGGGAAGGGGGGGTCACTATTCATTAGTTCTCCCCAACACAGGGGAAGAGTAGTGAAGGAAAAGGCCTAGCCCAAGCCTCGAGGGTCCCAGATCCGAGTTTCAACAGAACAGGGCTGGCCTTTTCCTGGGTCAGTATAGGGCACCCAGGCAGGGGCACAGGTGGGGACAGAGGGCCTAGACTTGTCCTCTGCCTGCCAGTCTAGTTGTGTTTGGAGAAGTATTCCTTGCTGTCATCCACGTTGGGCTTGATCGTGTCACTGCCAGGCTTCCAGCCAGCGGGACATACTTCCCCATGCTCATCTGTGTACTGGAAGGCCTGGACCAGCCACAGAGCCTCTTCCACGGAACGCCCCACAGGCAAGTCATTGACTGTGATCTGACGAAGGATACCCTTGCCATCGATGATAAAAAGGCCCCTGTAAGCAATGCCCTCATCTTCCTTCAGCACACCATAATCAAGGGACAAGCTTCTTGTCACATCTGCCAGCAAGGGGATGTTCAGAGGGCCCAAGCCTCCTTCCTTCCGGGGCGTGTTGATCCAAGCCAGATGCGTGAACTGCGAGTCCACGGAGACCCCCAGCACCTCGCAGCCTAGCTTGCGGAAGTCGTCGGCATGCTCGCTGAAGGCGATGATCTCGGTGGGGCACACGAAGGTGAAGTCCAGCGGGTAGAAAAAGAGCACCACGTACTTCCCTTTGTAGTCGGAAAGCTTCACCTCCTTGAAAGCGCCATCCACCACTGCAGTGGCCTGGAAGCTGGGGGCGGGCTTTCCGATGTGTGCGTTGCCGGAGGCCATGACTGAAAGCTGCGTGGGGTAAGGCCAGAAACGAGGACAGGAGCAGCGCAGACTCACGTTCTCGGTGTCTCCAACTGGCTTATTTTAAAAACAGTGTTAGCATCAAAGTTCCAGGGCACTCTGGTGGGGTAGTCTTGTGGGGATGTGCTGCTAACCCAAAGGGGCCTCTCTGCTGCTTCAACAACTCTTCACCCGTCTTACAACATGAAAACAGCCACAGGCAATGTGTAAACGAATGACTGTGGCCATGTTCCCAAAAGAAGCTTTATTTATTATGTATCCTGAAATTTAAATGTCCCATTTTTTTTAATTT
>NW_006399973.1:2702208-2736314 GCF_000299155.1 Elephantulus edwardii | reverse complement strand
TTTTAAAAAAATTTTTTTTATTTTATTATTTTTGTGTGAGGGTACCGTCAAATCAGATCTGACTGGTACAGGAGGAGATTGCCCCTCCTTCCTCGGCAGAGCATCTGGTGGATTCGAACCGTGCACCTCTGGGATTGTAGTTGCAGATTCTTGCCACTAGGCCACCAGAGCTCCCCAAATTTATATCATTTTTTAAATTAATTTTAATGAAAATTTACAGAGACTGGATTTCCATTCATTGATTGTTGCACTTTTCTCCCTGCCCACCCCTCCCCCCCAACTCTTCTCTTTGAAAAGTAAAAGAAAAATTCTTTCATTGTTATACAATCCCTCCCCTCAGGTCCACTCCACTATGCAGCCTTCATTCTGGACTCCTGTCATGACAAAAATACCTAATCACATATCCCTTTTACACATAATTTTTATGTGTTTCAAAATATTCTTCTTTGACTTTTTCAACTATTTGAAAACATGAAAACTATTCTTAGCTCAGAGGTGTCAGGCCAGAGTTTGCAGACGCCCTGTCCTAAGAGAACAAAAGTGAAAATCCAGACTGACGGCAGGGACAAAATTTTCCAAGTGGTGAGAGGAAGGGCTTGCTCCTTTACAGAGAGAATAATAGACCAGGGTATTCCTTTAGAAGGAGGACTCCACTGGGACATCTATTCACTCATGATTCAGTTCATCCAAATTTGTCGTGAAGGTCCTTGGACATCATCTGCTTTACCACCCCGTCCCCTTTCCTTTCACTTAGACCGAACACTAGGTGAGTGTGTGAGGAAACGCAACAGCAGTCTCTCATGAGACCTCTTCTGAGAACCAGGAAGGCAGAACAAGTAGCCTTGGAGTATTTGAAAGGCTGCGTCCAAGACCCTGCACTTGGTAGTCAACACCTGCCGCTCCCGAGCTTCCCGCTGATGACTGCTGAGGGTCAACTGCTTCTTAGTCACAACTCAACCTGAGACCTGGCCTCCTAGAGAAGAGCAGCTTGGAAAGGGCAATGCAGAATGGAGTGAAAAGAGAATGATAAGATATCGACCTGTCTGGAGAACAGAAAGCGAGACATGGGGGCACCGCACCATGAGCTTCTCTCTGAAAGGGCCAGAGCAGAAAGCAGATAATGAGCCAGCAGTCCAGTCCCGTGGTGTCTGCAGAGCTAGAGATTAATTTATTCGTTGCTGACCCCCAGATTCCTAGTTACGGTGTCAACAATGGGGTTTATAACGGAAGGAAGTTGGAGAATGGAGGAGGCAAAGAATATCTACCCAAACAAGTCTAGGTTTTAGCCCAAGTTCCAAGGCACAATTCTAATGCCACAGGACCCCAACATAGAGACTTAGAAAAGTGCAGCCTGCTGTCACTTAGCCTTGAGGCAAGAAATTCTCATCGCCACTTAGGAGCAAATTCTCTATAATATGTTATATATATATATATTGTTTAAGAACAGAAAGGCAAGTTTATGCATCTTGAGTTTTAGATTTTGTGGGCTGTACAGTCTTTATAAGATAAACCTCCATGAAAAGACATTCTGAGAGTCTTTTAACAATGGCTATTAAAAACACACCTATTCCCACTTCTTCTCAATGAAAAGGATCCCTTCCTCCTTGATGTACACTCAAAAGAATGCTAAGAAAACAATCCTTAAAATGCTGAAGATGGAAGTATAAATTGCTACCAGCCTAGTTGATCTGAGAAAGGAGAATGTTAAGCTGATACTGAGGAAAAGTTGAGAAGTCTTCTAGTTTCTCTTTGAAATCAAACCCAGACCCACTGTCCTCAAGAGGCTTCTGACTCACAATGAACCTGAAGTTCAAAGAACGGCCTCAGAGGCTTTCCAGAGCAGAAACAGATGACTTTATGCTTTTTCTGAGGAGCTGCTGGTGGGTTCTAAGCACTGATCTTGTGAGCAGTGGTCAATGGCTTAAACCACTGTGCCACCAGGGCCCCTTATTTGTTTTCTATACTTCCCCAAAGGCTCAAGAACCTCTGCAAGTGGGAGACAGGACAGGGCTATAAACAAGGGTCAGTCAAAAATCTGCTTAGGAGTTAATGAATTTTGGAACAGCCTAGCAATTGTCCTACCCATGTCAATCCTACTGAAGACCAGAGCTGCTATTTTTATAGAAACATAGTTTCTGGATTAGGAATGCCAGGTGTGGTTCTCGAGAGTATTTTAAACACAGAAAGAGTACATGAAATATTACCTTTATTTCTCTATCTCCAGAAAAATGACACCATTTAAGCTAAACACTATTAGAATGTTCTTCAGAAGGTCTAAACAGCCTGAGGACCTGATGGTGACACCCACTGAGGCAACTCTGTGTAGTGCCCCAGTCAGTTTTCAATGTGTCACCTGTCATAGACATATGAACATGAAACACAGGTTGATAGAAAAGCCTTCAATACAACAGAGCTCAAAATAGAAAGCAAGGACCAAAGTTGAAGAGACTGATTATGCACAAAGGCAAAACCAAATCCTACCATTTGTCTTTACAGAGCGAAGAACAGAGGAAAGAGTCAGGAATAGACTGAAGATACGGAATATGTGGCCGACTGCCTCTATGAATAACTGACGGCCCCCCTTTGCTACGAGATCAGAAGAACTGGACAGTGCCCAGCTACCATGACTGAACATTTTCATCATAGATCCACAGAAGAATGTTTATGAAAATTAATAAAATATAATTATAGAAAAAAAAATAAAAATAAAAACTTGGAGAAATGATGAACATTAAAAAAAAAAAAAAAAGAAGAATCTAATAAGGGGTAAATGCTGAAGAGAATTTCAGATTCATGTAAGGTCTGCCTTTCTCGAGTCACAGAGGCTGATGAACCCTTGAAGCTACTGCCCTGAGATAATCTCAAACCTTAAACCAAAAATGTCCCCTGAGGTCCTCTTATGCAAAAAGAAACCCACATATTTTTTTTAAATAAGTTTAAATCCTTGGAAGAATACAGCATTAGATGATTCTGTGCCCAACAGCCTCACAGGACAGCTGCTTTGGAAGTGCGCATGAGCCAGGCCACGGCTTCCATGGGTGTGAACTCCTTTTCCCCACATTACTTCACGTTGGCTATGTCTGCTGCCAGGAATCACTGTGCTGGTGTTTGCTCTGGGCCCATACATGTGTCTCTTAGGAGTACAAGGTACCTGCATTACGTTTCATCTTGATCATAAACACCTTCAATTTTATCAGAAGTGTGACGTACACTCTGGTTCTGGAGACCCCATTTCTAGCCAGCAAAAATGGCCTGCAGCACAACTGTGCTTGGAGGTCCTGTTTCCAGAAAGCTTCCAGAGGCTCCAAGATGGTGGAGAAAGGAGGGGGGATCTCTAAAGTATTGCTGAAAAGTGAACAACGGGAACTAGTGGGGGGGGAGGTCTACCTTGAGCATTATGAATTTTAAAGGATTATGTACATGGAATCAAATTCCCAACAGCAATTTGGAACCCTTATGTGCAATGAGTTTATGTTAATAAAGGAGGAGCAACTCATAAAAAAAGGGGAGAATGGTCTGACAGCTTGAAGATGTAATCAGTGCCCCTGCCATTGAACTGTACATCTAAAACCTCTTGAAGTCGGGGTATGTGCTATGTCCATTCTTAAAACAACAACAAAATAGTTAAAATTAGAGGAAAAAAATTATATACTAGAACTAGAAACAGCACCAGATTATATGATGATGTTGTGGACCGCAGAGTTAGACCTGACCCATAGCTGACCCTCTGGCGGGTTTTCAGAGCCAGTTAATTGCATGGGAGGAGACTGTCCATCCTTCTACCAAAGAGTGGCTAGTGGCCTCAAACCGTGTGCCTTAGGGATTACAGTACAGCTTCTTACCACTAGGCCACCAGAGCTCAGAAATAATATGTTTTAAAAAACCTCAGTACAAGAAATGGAAGACAAAATGGAAAAAAAAACAAATCTCCTGCAAAATAGATTTAACAAGCAGGCAAACAAAGCAGAAGTGGAAACCAGAAGGTAGCGGAGAATGTTGCTTAATGACAAATGCCATCAAAACTACGAAAAGATTGTGAGTGAGTAGCTGACTCCGGACAATGGTGTAGGTTGTGGACATGATGAAGAGTTTTATTATTATCCACAAAAGAGGTGATGTAATCTCACCATTACATGGCAAGTTAGCAGCACAGAGCTCCTGTAGGAAGTGGCTACCCAGCCAAGTGGTACACATGGCTGGCTTTTCACTCACAGAACGACTGGTGGTTTGAATCCACATGGTAGTGCAGTGGAAGAAAGGCCTGGTGATTTACTTCCATGAGATCACGGCCACTGAAAACCCTAGGAAGCAGTTCCACTCTGGAACATGTAGGGACAGCATGAGTAGAAAAACATGTGTTGATAAAGGCATGTTTTGTTTTACGATCCAGGTAAAACCATGGGACTGCTTTACTCAAAGGAGTATGGGAGGGAAGGTCATTCCAGTCTAAGTAGGTTAGGGATGTGGTAAGCCTGCTCCACATTCTCTCCCCCACTTTGGAAGCAACCCTGGACCCAGAGGATAAGGCCAGTAGAATCAGAATGTATAAGGAGCTGGATCTCTGAGTCAGTCCTGAGGACTGCTACCCAACCAAGAACATGCAACCTGGAATTAACTTTAAGCTAGGAGCTTGTGGCACTGGTGGCCTCAAGGAGATCTGGGTGGGCTGCAGCCCAGACTGATTGAGAAGGTCCTCATTGAGTGCAATACTAACAACACCATTGGAGATCTTAAGAAGCTGATCACAGCTCAAGCTGACATTTGTTGGAACAAAATTGTTTTTTAAGGAGTGGTACATTATTTTCAAGGACCACATACATTTGGGCGACTAGGAAATCCATGATGTGTTTAACCTGGAGTTTTATTACCAATAAAGCAGAATTCCTTCCTCTTCTATCCTTCTCTTTTCCCTCCTACTACCCTCACTGGCATGGATGTTTGTTTTTGAAAACTCACATTAATAAATTAATAAAACTTAGATGCTGAAAAAAACAACAACCAAGCATACTGAACTATGTGAGTGAGAAGTTAGCTTATGTGCATTAAACCTGGATATTCCAGGCTGATTTGTTACAGTATTTAGATCACCCTAATAAAAGAAGAACAAACAGGTTCGTCCTGAAGAGGGTGAAACCAGGCTGCTCCCTGGAGGCAAGGATTTTGAAGCTTTGTCTCACATACTTTAGGCACATGGCCAAGTGGGACTGATCCTTGGAGAAAGACATCATGCTTGGAAGGGTAGAGGGACAGTGCAGAAAAGGAAGATCCTGGATGAGATGGAATGACTCAGTGACTAAAGAAATGGGTTTAAGTCTGTCAGACATGGTGAGATTGGCTCAGGATAGGGCAGGGTTCAGAGCTCTTGTACATATGGTTGCTATGAGTCACAGGTGACTCGATGGCACATAACAACAACAAAACCTCAAGGGCACAAGAACATACAGTTAAGAAGCAAGGCCAGGAGCTCTAACATCTAAATAGTAAGAATCACATTTAAAGAGAGAGCAGAAGAGAACAGGAAGAAGTTAAGGTGTCAGGAAAAAAACCAATAAAATACTCAATCCGCAGGATGTAATTTATAACTTGAAGGTGCCAGCATCTGCCTAGCGGCATGGAAGAAAACAGACTCATTTGGGGTGTGAGAGACTGAGAAGGTTTGGAAGATGGCTTCCAAGAGGGAATCTCAAAACAGAAGCCAGAAGCCAGGCAGGGAGGGACAGGAAGGCTTCTGCACAGAAGAGGGGGTGGAGGCAGAGATGGGAGACTGGTTTCAGGAAAGTCATCGATCAAGTACAGGGATAAGAAAACAGGTTTCTCGTCAGAGAAGAAAGAAACAAGTACAGAAAAGAAAAAAGTCCTGCAGAGCTGGGTTGGTGTGGTGACTTAAGAGTAGTGCTCCAAATTATGATACTCCTCCCATTGAGAGGTGGAGTCCATGACCACACTGTGCCACTACCCAGATTCTACCCCTCACCCCTCCAAACTGCAGCCTGGGCACCTTCACTGGTTGACCAGAACCTTCTCACAGGAGGGATGATGTGTACTTCCCAGGCCTAGGCTGAGCTTTGGGACCTTGCTCTCAGACTGAGGCCACCACATGAGGACGCCCGAGACCCATGGTGAGGCCACGCACACAGAAGCAATTCTAGTCAATACTCCTAGCTGACAGCAGCCAGCATCATCTACCAGACATGGGGAGTGAAAGGATCCCAGCCCCTCAGCTGGTGAGTCATTTCCTGTGTTTAATCACCCTTTGCCTTTTCATTTCTTTTCAACTAACAGCCCAGAGAGCAGAGCAAAACTAAGCTATCCTCCCTGATTATTCAAATTCCCGAGAGTCTGTAAACATAATGAAAGGTCGTATCTTTTGTCGGTAATGGTTAAGTGGTTTGCTGCTGTTGTTGTTAGGCGCCAAATAGCTGATTTTGCCTCCAAGTGACCTCTTGTGGCCGAGCAGAACTGCTGCATAGTGGTCTAGGCTTTAATCTCTGAGAGTAGATGGGTAGGCCTTTCTTCCAGGTGGCCTCTCTCTTTCTCTTTCTTGACTGCTGAGTCAGAAGTGACTTACAGCTGACCTTCATTTGTGTTTCTGAGACTGTAAATCACACTTGAGCCACTTGGTGGATTCAAACCCCCAGAGGTATAGCCTCTAGGTTCACAGTGCACCTCCCTGCGGACTACGCCACCAGGGGCCCCTGTGGAGATGCTGGGTTAGTTTAACCTGCCACCCTTTCACAGCAGAGCAGTTAATAGCTGGACCACCAGGATTCCTTGACTGGTTACTCGGACAATCAAACCTGGACATACCAGTGTGAAGGAATAATTTTCAATAGACAGAAATATAAAAATGAATGTGTACATGCATGTATGTGTGTGCGCATGTGTGCGTGGATGTGTCCCAGTTCTGACCACTCAGGAGGGCCTGTGAGCAGTAACTGCAATGAACCAACCTAGCTTACTGCTTCAGCAGCAATAAGAAAACTCCCCGGGCTCCTTGACTTGGAACTGGGACAATTAAAACTGGAGGTATCAGTATGAAGTAATAATTTTGAAGATAGATATAGAAGTAGAAAGGTAGGGTGTGTGTGTGTGTGTGTGTGTGTGTGTGTGTGTGTGCGCGCGCGCGCGCGCGTGCGCGCGCACTTGCCCCAGTTCTGACCTCTAAAGAGGGCTTGTGAGCAGTAATTTCAACAAGCGAGCTTAGCTTCTTGCTCTAAAAGCAATAAACAAGCTCCAACAGCGTTAAGCAAACCTAACATCCAGATCTTGGTTTCTGAATTGCACTGCCACTATGAAAATCTAGATTAAAAGCCATAAACCGAATCCTTTTGTATTATCTCGACAAGTGGCAAAATTCAAATCAGTCTGAGGATCAGACTGGTAGCAATGTATCAGTGTTGATTTCCAGGTTTTGCTGGTATGAAGAAGAATGTTCTTGTTTGTAGGGAATATACGCTCTACGCTATAAAGGGTCCATATATTCAACAATAAATAAAGCTACATGGCTTAGTGTTTTGAGAACCTCAAAAATCCCAATGTCGCTACTAAACTACCTCTAAATTCACTATACAAATGTACATATACAATCAGGTCGGCTCTTTTTTTCCTTTTTTGTTTGTTGGTTTTTTGTTTCTTGTTGTGTAACTATCGAATCTGATCCAAATGGCACAGGAGGAGACTGCCCCTCCTTCTCTAGCAGAGCATCAGGTAGATTCAAACCGCGTGCCTTCGGGACTGCAGTGCAGCTTCTTGCCACAGGGCCACCAGAGCTCCCTGTGCAAGCAGTTTTCACAGTTAAAAAATTTTTTTGGTAATGTCTATATTATATTGTGTGTTTGTGTGTACACTTATCAAGTCAGATCTGACAGGTATAGGAAAAGATTGCCCCTCCTCCTCCAGCAGAGCATCTGGTGGATTCGAACCGTGTACCTCTAGGATTGCAGTGCAGCTTCTTGCTACTAGGCCACCAGAGCTCCCAGTTTAAAAATTCTTGATAAATTAACTGCATTAAACTTAAGCCCTGAAGATTTCAGTAGGCCACTCAATGCTACCATAGAAGACAATGGAGATTTGATACAGAAACCTCAGCAGGCAACCTCAGATGGGGTCCCTGCCATTTTGGACACTCCCTGAACATGAGGGGCAGGCCCTGTGCCAGGCCCCCGGCAGTGGAGGGCAAGGGATGGCAATGGAGGGCAGGGGGCAGGATTACCCGGGAGTCGGCTTCTTCTGCGGGAGGCGGTTGGGTGGCTGCGGTGGCAGGGATGGTGGTGTGGATTTGCACTGTGGGATTCCAGGCTGTGCCGGCTTCAACTGCTGGCTCAAGGATTCTATCACGCCAGGTGCTTTGGCTACAGGAGGGGGTGGGGTGGAAGTCAGAGGATCTGTAGAGAGAATAAAGAAGAGAAATAGAGAGTCAGAGTTCAAGGCTTTCCTTTCCCCAGACTTCTCACCTGAGACTTTTCAGATATGGTTGTGGGTTTTTGTTTTTCTGTTTGATACTTTCTAAGGAGAAAATGCTGTTTCACTGCTGATTTTTAGAAAAACGTCAGTAGTGGGGAGAAGATAAAAGGTACTTTCTAAACTAATGAGGAAGCAGCAAGCCTAAAATTAGGATGAAAAGGTCTCTATTATTCTGTGAGCATTTTCTCAGCTGGAACTCCCTGCTGGGAAGCCAACAGTTTTCTGCTCTCAACCCTAACACCTACAGGAATGAAAACAGAGCTGAGCTTTGGGGCCCTCCTTCAAGCTGACTTCTGTCCCTGGGTCTGTAACTGTGCCTTCTGGGGCCACTATTCTTTTTGCCTCAGCTGAACCATCCCCCAAAAGGGGAATGATGCCCTATCCACTTCACCAGGTTGTTGAGAGGGAGTCACACCACTGATTCAGTGGTGTTGGTGGGGAACACGTGGTGAAAACTTGGAGGCTCTGCACAGTGGTGCCAAACCTCTCCTACCATGCTATCCCTAGTATTTGGTGACTTTCACCACATATTGACATTGAATAAAAAAACATAAACCAGATTATGGTCTAAATGACTGTCCTCAAATATTGGAAATAGTAACAATGGCTGATGCCATGGACTAAATGTGTGAAAAGGGGGAAATCCTACTGAAATGCTTTGGAAGACAGAGGAAGAGTGTGAGTGAGCCATCGTGGGGACCAGGGGTGGGTCCAGGTGGGAGTTTGCACTGGGGAAGAGAGGCTGGGCAGAGTGTGGGTGGCCCCGGGGAAGCACCACCGTCGGCAGCACAGTGCCGCCCTGTCTGTGCCCGTGCAGGTGCAGTGAGGGGTTCTGCAGTGCTACCCCACGCTGGCTGCTGACAGCACCCCCCTGCCATCCAGATCTACAGAGCCCATCGGCAAGAAAGTAAAATAAAAAACGTACTGGTAGATGTCACGCGAAGAGGGGGCAGCGGTGGGTGGACAGCTGGCGGATCTGACGAAGATCGCTGCCTGCTTACACCGTCCACACTTACAGAGTTTGTCTTCCACAGGGTGCTAGCTGAGGAGGCTGTCTGCACTACACCCAGGCACGCACATGCACACGCACGCACACAACAAAAACAGAAACAGAACACTGCATTATTGATCCTCTCCCTGAGAAAACAGTAAGCACGACCCTTCTACAACAGCATCGGGAGAGCAAAGAGAACAGGGAACTTTTTATCCCCCCACTTCCATTCTGATATTCTCAGCCGGTTGCCTTAACTCTAACGCAAAACTGTAGTAATTCCCGATTTATCATCTCAAGTGCAAATGTTATTTGGAGAGGAGAAAAAATGAGCACAATGATGTCTCCTGAGCATTACATTCAGGACTTACTGGAACCCTGGCTTCTGTCCCTGAAGTTCTCCCCGAGCTCACCAGAGTAACTACTGTTCAAGGCTGAGTGCTGTGGTCGCAGACTACAGCGGTAGGAAACTGCAAAGACATCAAGTCCTGTGTTCTCTACCAAGTTTCTGCAGGGTCAGTTCAGGTGGGCCACAAAAGAAGGGGGATGGCATTTTCTGGTCACAATCTCTCCTCTGTCTCACAAAGCTCTGTGCTCTTCCTCACTGAGTGACGTCAACTCAGGGACCCAAGAGCCCAGCGGGCCTTGTACACAGAGCAGGCCTGGAAATGAGTGGGAGCCACCCGTCCCGGGAGTGCGCCGTGTGGTCCAGAGGAAGCCTCAGCCTGCCCCACAGTGAACGTGGTCTCCTCTCACCTCCCCACTCCCTCTCCTATTGATTCTTCGGCTGTTTCATCGCAGACTCAGTGTAGAATGATGGGGAATAAGAGAAGATCCACAGGGGTGAAGTGTAAGTGTGAAATACAGTCTATACCATCCAAAGCAGAAATGAGGATAACAATGGTAAAAAAGAAACAGGAAGAAAAAAAACCCCTCTCTAATTTCTAGATGTTAGGAAAGCAAGAAATAAAGATGAAGGAAATAAAGATGAGGAAGGTGCCACTCTTATATGATCCAACAATGTAAAATAAAATCTTTCTTTGTATGATCCATGCAGCCAGTGAGGGTCATTAATCAGAATGGGGATGATAAAATAATTTTAAAACTGGGAATACAAAATTAATATACATGTACACGGTGTGGAAAGAGGACAGGGGAAGGCAATGAGATGTCAACCACAACTTGCTGCTCTTACCTCCCTCACTCCCCGTCCTGTAGCACAGCCTCATTCAGGCCACAGGGAGGACAGGGAGACTGGGAGATATGTGTATAGTCTACCTATTTAGATTCCATCCTTGTTCTGGGACTTCCCCAAAAAAGCTAGGTTAGAGCACCCTACAGAGGATGTGAGGTACATGGTGGCTGAATCCGGGGAGGCCATGGGCTCTGTGCATGGGATAAGTGTACTTGTTTCTGGGGCCTGCTTGGTGAAACACTAGTTTTGCTCCTTATGGTAGGGTTCAGTGACCCAGACAACAGGTCCCCTGATAATTCTCTGGGCATCTCTGAGTGACAAGAGGCAGAGCCATGTGGGAGGGTCAACAACACACCCAGTCACACTGCTGAGTGTACAGATCCAGTGATTGTGTAGGTGGCCCTGATACCGAGCTCTTCGAATCAGGTCTTCTAGCCACTTGCTGTCATCACTCACCTACACCCTGTGACTCCCAGGACATTAGCTCTCCTCCGATTAGCATACTGCGGTCTGGGATTTATTATATGATGTAGGTTGCACAGTCTCCCAGTGCCTGGGCTCCCTGTTCCGTGGAGGCTCCTGTATTTTAGGCTTTCCTTCACAAGGCATCAGCAGTCCCTCCACACCCACAATGTGAACTCTCTGGAGGCCAGCAAGGGCAACACTGATGGCTACCTCCTAGTCAGCCGGGCTTTATTGTAGGGAAATTAACTGTCGGGGATTTTAGTTACTTTTTGTATGTTGTTGTTATGCGTCATTGAGCCAGAGCTGACTCATAGCTGATGCTACAGTGGGTTTTTCGAGGCTAGAAATTGCATGAGGTTTGCCTATACTTTTTCCATGGAGCAGCCGGTGGATTCAAACCACGTGCCTTTAAAGTGGCAGTACAGCTCCTGATCCACGTAGGCTGAGCCAAATATTCCATGTTTTGTGATATATCTACTTTGTGCAAAGATGTACACTTTTTGCACTGAAGGCCTTGGTAGTAACCACAGCAATAATTTGAATTTGTTATCACAGGCTAAGTATTATGTGGGCTAAGCATTATTTCAAAACTATCATCTTTGATTTTGAGGGATCATATATATAAGAAATGAATGCAAATGCCAAAAGCTGGCCAAGAGGGCTGCTAGGGGAGAAGTAACAAAGCAGAGGATAAAGGCCACGGGATGGGTGGGGAGTAGTGGAAGGTAAAAAGAAAACGAACAGAAGAGAGGTCCACAGAAAAGCACCTCATGTGCCAGGTTAAAATGCTGGAGCCCCCCTCTCAGAGCCAAAGGAAACAGAAGCATCCTAACTCTGCTCCAAACTGTAGCTGAGGGCAAAGCAACAACCAACTTTACAAGCAGAATCAAAACAAAACCATGCATTTTCAGGAAACCACTAACGGGATAGTACCTTTGCCAACATTCCGTGGAGGGAGCGGGGGGGCACTGGTGGTGGTGGGGGGTGCAGGCTGGGAGGGCGGTGGGCTGCCACTCAGGATGGCTCCGTACGTCTCATTCTGCAAGATGTTAGGCACGAAACCCCTCTGCTTGTCCTTGGCAAGGCTCGTGCCATCTCTGGCCAAACATGCAGTGTTGGACTGAAGTTGGTTAGATCCCAGCTGGTAGAAGCTGACAGGCCGGTCTTCTCGCCGATTGGGACTAGGCTGTACGAGGAATGTTGGAGCAGAGGTGTGTGAGCGGGAGGCACACAGACCTCTTGTTCTAACTCTCAGCCTAGCAGTGAAAGCCTCATGTCGATCATTTCTTAGACATTTATACCACTAGGCATTCTCAAGGGTTGCAGGAAGCTGCAAGATTTAACACCGACTCTGCTCTTTTCATCACAATATATACTACTTTCCAACACCCACAAAAAAACCAAAAGTCTATGCTTTACAAGTGATAATTCTTCATTCTCTAAACAAATTTAGAATGAAAGTTACTTCATCAAGCAAGCAAGAATTATTTCAACCTGATTCTGTATTTTTTTTTTCTTCAAACACCTGGAATCTTAGACTACCTAACAGTACGGCTGACTTTGGTCACCCAGCTGCAATCCCCAATAGCTCTGGCTGCTGCAGGTGAGATCAAATCTTCTTCCACATGGACCATAACTGCAGGAGTCCTAGTGCCACAGTGGATAAGTACTTGGCTACCACAGGCAAGGGCAGTGGTTGGCTCTTTCTCCCATCAGCCACTCTCCAGGAGGAAGGTAAGTGCCAGGAAAGGCCAGAGCCTTGAGAATTCTGTGCAGCAGCTCTACGCTATCCTGCAGGATTACTCTGAGTCGGCAGAGGCTCAATGGGAACATGCTGTCAGTGTGAAATTAACTAACTCTGCTCTCCCTGACACTGCTTTGGGTCAAAAACAGTGAAGACATTTCTATAACTGAAAAAAGGTTACGTTACAGATATTGGCAAAAAAAGTAAAGCACTTTACTGGCTCAGTAAGTTTTTGGAATGCCATATGTATCACTGGACATCTTTTTATACCCATTGTTGTTGACCCATTGTTTTAGTTGTTGTTGATTGCCACTGAGTCAAGCATGACTCATAGTGACCCTACTGAACAAAAGACCTGAAGCCTTTCTATAACTATGGTCGTTTCTCAAAGTTCATAGTTTCCTGAGGCATGTTGTTTAGGAAGTGGATGCCACACCTGCTTCCAATTTTATACCCATTAGAACATGAAAGATCTTCAGTAGAGTTTTTAAAAACTACCTAACTATGTTTCATATGGCATTTCCTGATAATTTCGACATGGAACACTTCTTCAGGCAAACTTAATACTACTTTGCTAACAGGGAATTGGAATTGGGAAGAAACCAAGAGTTTGGGCTTTAGTGTAAAGGTTCCTGAGTTTCAGAGTCAGCTAAGAAACTTATATAAAAGCAGTAATCTTTTCTGGGGTTCCACCAAGTATGCAAAATAGCGAGTGTTCTAGACCATGAAGCAAGAGGTCTGATTCTGGTCCCGAGCCTATTAATTAGTTGCTTCACTTTGGCCAAGTCAACTTCTCTCTTGTGGCTTCATTCCCCTCTTTAGAGAAAGCCAAGAGTTGGCACTCCAAGGGTCACTTAGTGATTCCAGTTAGTGTTTTTAACATGTGAATGACCCAACCAGTTGGACACTATCCACTGCTGGTGAATACCCAGCTCTTTATAACCTTACTCCCTAGTGAGTGAACTTCCTCCAAAAATCATTATAGTCAAAGGCTTCCTAGGTCTTCCCTTTGCATAGAAAACCAAGCAGCTGCCTGTTGTGGCGTAATTAACTCTTCCTTTAAATGAACGTGTGTGGAAGCTGAGAGGCAGGAAGTAGTAGAGGAAAGGGTAAACCAGTCTAGTGAGACAAACGAAAACAAAAAGTAAACCGTATCTCCCTACAAAACCACTCTTGGCTATAATTATAGGCTGGGAGCCACAGTGCTCTGAATGAAGCTTATCAAAGCCCTTTTGAACAGAATGCAGTCTGGCACAAACCTGCAATTTCTCATCCACATCATCATCGCTTTCATCCAGATCTTCGTGCAGTAATCGCCACTCATATTCGACATGAACATGAGAATTAAATCTTCCCGATAAGGCCTGAGTGAGCTGAGGAGGACAAAGAGATTGTCAGTAATGCAGCTCTCAGACACAGGCGTGTGACACAGACATCCACCAACATGTCCGACAGACAGCAGAAAAAGACAGGCTCAGAGGCCAAAAACACACATTCTAATGCAAGGCTAGTGCATTTCAATCTCCAAGTCTCAAGTTCCTCATGGTAAAAGAGATGCATTAGCTGGACCCTCTGCCCCTCAATTCATAGAAAAATCTGGATTTGAAACAGTGTAGTTCTCGTTAAATGCTCCGTAAATTGTAAAATGCTGTACACAGGCAAGGAGAATTTGGAATCTCAAGGAGAACAAAGAGCCTAGTGGTACAGAAATGTTTCTTGAAAGAATGAACGTGTTTTCTAATTAGTAACTGTGCCTTTCTAAACCCATTTGAGAAAAGTTAGCTGTGCAGATAATAATTTGAATGATTTTTTTTTCATCTTCCCAGAGAAGGCAGACAGCTAATGACATTCTAGATGTACAGAAGAGATATAAAGTCATTACATACAATGAATCTTTTAAGGACTAGGGCTTAATTCTCCCTATAACCACACAGTGGGTATGTGACCTTGGAAGGGTACATAACTTTTCTGTGCTTGTTTCCTCAACTGTAAAATAGGGATAATATATAGTTACGAGTGTTAACTAAGCTAATGGAGGGAAAATGCACAGAATAGTATTTGGGTGGATATAGTTATACAGAGCTTATTATTAATAATTCTATTTACTGAGCACTTACGGCTTTAGAGGATTCAGTAATAGTTTTCATAACAATCCCACAATCTGGCACGTGTTACTCCACTTTACAAATAAGGAAACAGCCTGAGAGATTTTCCCAAGTCTGGTCCCTAGGGGTGCTTTCTACTGTTCGCATTGCTCATTTTTACAAAATAAGAAAGGACAAAGATGGTGCAGAACAACGGGACTGATTTAGATTTGAGGAATAAAAATAAGAAGGTATCGTGCAGCTGAAAGTTTACAGACACTGAAGAAAGGGGGATGTAGGATCAGGCCTCAGAGATTCTGCCCCAGTTGCCCCTGTAACTTCAGAAGATTATGTCCAACTGGCCAGTACTGGCTCATGTGCCAAGTCTCACCACACGATGGAGTGGTCATTGCCTCTAGAGAGACTTTCTCCAAGTAAAACCACTTTTTAGCTGGTCTAGTCTGGGACACCACAGCCTGCTCAGGACGCCCTCTAAGAGGCCCCGAGAAGACAGTGTTCCAGGAATGCACTGGCTTCTCACTGTCCCAGGAAGGGGTGCCCCTTGCCCTGTCCCGGCCACGTGGGGACTCACCAGCTCCTCACAGTGCTCGTGCTTTAGGCGCTTGGCAATGTCGAGTGGTGTCTCTCCTGACTCGTTAGCTGAAGGTCAAGGGCAAGAAAAGGAGTGCATTAAGGCAAACCAGGCAAAATTCTGCTATCTAGAGGCAATTATTAAAATATCACAAAGCACAAAGAAATTAAGTTGAACATGATTAAGGAAACCCACAACTGGTTAGCCTCAGTCAGGGATGAAACTGTGTCATAATTGTATTGAGAGATAAAGAACTGCAAGAGGTATAGTCAGTAGGATTATAAAAATTAAGGTTTGAACAAATCAAGAAAATAAAACTGTTCACATAGTAAATTCCAATCAATTTCTAAACTGTAAGGTAAGTGAATAAAGCTGTTCAGTACAAATCTCCCAATGAGGACACCGTTCATCTGGTTCCATGCATTTGAACGTCCAGAATAAGAGCTGCATAGTAAATTAGTCTGTGGAGGGGACTGTATAACAATGAAAGAACTTTTTTTTTCTAAAGAAAAAACAAACTGGGGGAGAGGGGGACATGGAGGAAAATGTACAATAATGAATGAATGATAATCCAAGTTCTTTATAAACTTACAATAAAATCTCAAAAAAGAAAAAAAGAAATGCAAAGCACACTCAAAGGGTACACCTCTGGCAGTTTGACTCTTCCAGTGGCTCCAAGGGAGAAATCCTCCAGTGCGATTCACAGCCTCAGAAACCCAATGGGAGGGTCAGCTATGAGTTAGACTCAAGGGCAATGAGTGAGAAGCATGTTTATAGTCTGTGTGCAGAGATTCAAGAATGTTCAAAAGTTGTCCAAATTCACTTCTGTACCATTGAGAGCTATAGGGCTTACTGTTTTCCTTTCTTATAAACCATGATGTGTCTGCAAATGCATATGAAGTCGAAAAACAATGGATGAGCACTGCTCACCAACACTGAAACCACCAGAAGTTTTGCGGAACATGTGGGAAGAGGCCCCTTACTCTCAGAGGCCAGGTTTCATGTCTACTGCATCCTGAGAGGAGCCCAAAGGCTCACCAACTGCAGAGGGGACCCCGAAGGCGAACTTGTTTATGTTCCAACAAACTTCTTGCTGTTAGGTGCCGTTCAGTCAACTCCGACTCCCAGTGACCCCAGAAACAGCAGACTGGAACCCTGCATGCCTATCCTACACTATTCTCACCAGACACTGAGTCGGTTCATCTCGCAACTCCCCAGCATTCCACATTTACCTATTTCAATGGAGGCCTTTCCCCGGAGGAGGAGTTTGAGGCACTCGGCGTTGTCTGTCAGGCAGCAGTAATGCAGGGCTGTGCTACCTTTACCTGTCTGTTTATCCAGGTTCCCACTAGTGGAGACAAGGGTAGAGAAAAAGAGGAAACAAAATGAGTCACAAGCCAGAGGACTTGCCTGGAGAGGGCAGTGGGGTGCATGAATAGTAGAGGCTGTGCGTGATCAGAATAAATCAACAGAAATTACTATAAACCATCTTCCAAAGTGGAGAGACTCAACACTCAACCAGTTTGTACAAGGGGCTTGGCACAAGGCTGTCAAGGAAATAGTGCAATGATGGCAGAGGCCAAAGGAGAGGCTAGTACAGTACCCCTGCTGGTGTTGAGTAAGGGCTGAGGTGGGGCAGCTGCGCCCACCAGGCGAGCGATGACATCCTGTTTCATGGTCAGTGCCCGTGTCCTGAGGCTGCACTGCCTTCGTCTGTCTTGAGGGTCTCACTGGAGACAGGGCCTCAGGAAGGCTATACGACTCAACCATCCTGTGCACGAGGAGGGAGGACAGTTTTGTCCATCTCTTTACTTGACAATCCTAGAGTCTATACCCTCAGTTGCCTGTCCATTTAAGACTGCTCTCAGAAAACTGGGTAACAAGGGAACCTGGAGATTTCTCCCAAGGAACAAAACCGGACAAACCAACCGGCTGCTCATGGTGACTGTATGTGTCAGAGTAGCACTGTGCTCCACGGGTGTGCAATGACTGTAGTTTCAGAAGCCCATCACCAGGCCTTTCTTCCGAGGCACCTCTGGGTGGGTTCCAACTTCCAACCTTTCAGTTACCAGTGGAGTGCTTAATCGTTTTTGCCACCCAGAGACTCCTTGGACAAGAAACAAGCCATTGAATCAACAGCAGAGGGAAAAAACCCCTGCAATTATGGACACCCATTGTGAGGAGGACAGAAGAACCATGGCTGTGTGCTCGTTCGACAGACAGAAAAGAACACCATCAAGCGATGATGCCCGCTGCTCCCACTGAGGGGAAACCAGTTGTGATTTCAATGCTAAAAGAGCCTTATTCTCTGACTCTACTCCTGCTCTTCTTTTCTGCATGAAAAAAAGATCAAGGATTATCATCTGTTCTAGAATTTATGCAGAAAGTAAATGAAATCATTCTGCTATTTAATAAAACCTTTATGGAATCCTTGTTACATTCCCAGGCTTAGACCGGCATTTAGACCATCAGGTGCAATGGACAGTTGGTCAGCTCCCACCACTCTCCCAGCTAACTCTCATTACTTGGGAAGGAGCTGGAGACCTGAGAGTCAACATGGCCCTGGCTGGCCTGCCTTCCAGGAACAGCAAGGAAAGGCAGAGGATTAAAAATGCAAAACACCCTGTTGCTTTTAGACAATGTCAGGAGTTTTTATTTGACACTTCTCACTCCAAGACACATACACCCCACACCACAGACAGGAAGTCAGGAGAGACCTTGAAAAGTCTTGAAGTCTGGCCTTCAGGAGCCAGGCAGGAAACCCACAACCATGTCTGAATAGAGAGATGCTGGTAAACTATAAATGAGCATCTCCTCTAAAAGCATATTCTAATGAGACAAAAACCCACTAAAATTTTCAAACCAACTTACATGGACACAATCCATGTTAACATCTCTGGCCCTGACAGTGGTTAAAGCGCTGTCTTTATTTCCCTTTTTACATTTTTCTACTGCTCAGTGTACCGTGCTTGGGCCATGTGAATGCTAAGTCTCAGGAGAGCCAATGGCCCAGACCTCTGCCCGGACCATGGCTGTGGGGCCGCGGACACACTCTGCTTTCTAGGAGTTCAGAATTGAATGGAAACGTCTTCCTGGGGTGTCACTGCGTGCAAGACACCCCAGGATCTTACCGACAGTGTGAAGGATTTCTTTTCTCACACTGCAGGAGCTTTAAAGATTTCAATGCAAAAAAAGTCTCATTCTTCAATTTCTTTTGCCCCCATGTGCTGCCAGGTGAGCCATGAAACACTCCACAGCAGGCAGCATGTTCCCTGCCCCGTGGTTCACGTTTAGACCTGGAAAAACGCACACACCGTGGACACACGACTGAAGTTAACAGGGCAGCACCCACTTTTGTCCCCAGGGAATAAAAATAAATGCCTCCTTTTAACTTTATAATGCTCACCTGTTCTGAACTAGAAAGTCTACAATGTGAAGAGAAGTCCGGTCCACAGATCTGACAGCGAGGTGGAGGGCAGTTTCATCTGGTTCCTGAAAACCAAACACAAACATTCCAGCACTCTGAGGGCAGCATTCAGCTTTACATCCAACACACATATATCATGTATAAAACACCTTCCAAATGCCTTTTGCTTTCTTTAAAAAAACAAACCAAAACCAAAAACCACCACAAATTAAAAAAACAACCCACACTTACTTATAAGATATATGTTGCTATTAACTGTAGTTGAGTTGGCCTCAACTCATGGTGACCCTATACATTCAGAAGTGCCTCCAGACCCTGTGCCACTCCTAATGCCAGCTGTTCTACAAACGACAGGGGTTTTATTGGCGAATTTTTGGAGGCAGATGACCAGCCCTTCTTCACCTGAGACACATGTGGTTGTAAGCTGCCCTTATGTTGATTCTGACCTACGATATGTCGAGTAGAACTGTTACACAGTTTTTAAGGCTGTGCCCTTTTCAAAACGGATCACCAATGTCTGCCACCTGAGCAGTAGTCTGAATTACCAAAATCATCTGATTAGCAATCACTTAACTGTCTCCACTGCCCGGGGACTCTTGGAAGATACATGTTGTTATTTTCAATGTCACCGAGTCAGTCCCAACTCATAGTGACCAGAGGTGCCTCTTTAGTCTCCATGACAAATGGACACTTCAGGCCACCTATATTCAAGTCTCTTATACTTGTTTTCTAAATGAATATAATTTTAAATACTTAAAATTTTCTTATTCTATATTTATAGATTAAGGCCAGTAATGCTAATACCTTTACTGTCTTCAAGTCTCACTCATTCAAGACAGAGAGGCATGTCTGCTCCCAAGATAAAGATGCTGGCCTTAGAGAAGCACTTCCCCACGAAGACTCAGCCAAGCATCTGACCAACAACAGGAAACCCGAGAGGACACGTGAACTGATCTAACATTCTAACTCAAAACACTGGGCCTCAATGGAGCATGCATAGCCAGGAAAGCTGTGATTCTCAGTCCTGTGTGCTTTTATGTTTAGCTTAATGAGGTTCCCAGGTATCCCAAAGCTGCTGGGATTTTATTTATCTATAAAGGCATTTTTGTGGAAGAAAAGAAATCCCCTACGTAGTTTATTGCCGACTAAACCCTCAGTAGTAATGTTCATTTCTCTCAGCAAAGTTCTCTCAGGAAGCTGGATGATGTCTCATTGTTACTCCAATTACCTCAGGGAAGAAAAGTGGAAAGGACAGAGTAAAAGCTGCAAAGACTTCACCAATCCCCCTCAAAACTCTCATTACTAGTCTAGTTCTTTTAATATGTATGGTATCATGCTAACCCTCTCAGGTGACCTGGGCTTCAGAAAGGACAGGCTCTCAGTCACCCAGGCAATGGGCTGTCTTTTCAGACTTAGCATTAATTCTTGGGTTTAAGATGAACTGACCACTTACAAAAATTACAATGCTCAAAACTCAATGCCATCTTCTGAACACTGTTTCAGCATTTGACGGTAAAGCCCCGCCACTTCCCCTTACCCCTTAATTATTTTTTTTAAGTAATAAACCCACTCTTACATGTCCATTGGCCAGTGGGATTTTCTCTGTAAGATCCACACCATCAGCATAAGCTTGGAGTAACCCAAACACATCTCTTGTTTTGACGGCCTCACAAAGACTGTGGAGTTTGGCTACATTATCCGTGTGTCTTTTCTTTGCATATTTTCTTTCAATGTACTTGGCAGTAATGTAGTCTTTTCTGGCATTCCTGAAATCAAACATGATTGCCCCGTAAGTAATTATGGACCTCTATTCCTTCACTCTGAACATTCATTCATCAATAGCTATTTTAAAAAACCCAAAATAAAAGCAAACCAACCAGTCCTTCCTCCTCCTCCTTAGAAGTAGCACCAAGTGTTACCTTTTTGGCTTGAGTGCCAGAAAATCCAAAGAGCGAACAAGCCACTGTGTGGGTTGCCTACTGCACCTATGGTCACTGTGACCCTCAATGGTGAAGCCCGTTACTTTCCAACATATGTCGCTGAGGTTCACTGCAGGAGCTCATGACACTTACACAGGTTTGGAGGGATACATGGCTGTGTTGATGGCTTTCCCACTCTCAGGGTAAAGTTTCCACTCCCTTTGTCAGCCTGCCTCACCCTTTGCAAACTTCTGGGCTCTGATCTTACCAATCTGTTTCCCTCGATACCTCACACCTGTCTATTTGCCTTTGAGTACCCAAACCCCTCTGCTTGGCACGCCCTTTACGTACTTCCTCTCCTGGTAACCACCCTCCTTCACTCAGGGTCATGGCCCTATGAAAGCTGGTGTCCTTCCTCTGCTTCTCGGTCCACCTGATCTTGACTGATGTCACAACACTCACACTGATGGTGCTCTGCCCATCTGAGTCCAACATACAGGGCAAACATCTTCTCCTTCGTAAGTATCATATTCAGTATAAAAAGTGTGCACTAAATGTCAGATCAATCAAAAGGAACTGTCCACTTGTACCTTCTAATCTCTGGGTCTTTAAATTGGCATCATGTTCACACAATCTTTTTCAAGAAGCTTGATATTATGGAAGATTATGGTAATATAAACCACCTAGATTCAAAATCCCACTTTCATTATACATGAATGGTTTGACTCTGGTGCATTTCATCTCTCTATGCTTCAAGCCTTCATGTATGGAAAATGTGTACAATATAGATGTGATCGTAAACTATGAGAAGTACAGTATATCTGTTGAACAGGCCTTTTAGGATCCTGGAAAGCATGATGAAACTAAAAGAGGTAGAATAGGAAAAAATTTGGAGAACTCTTAATTAGCTCAATAATTTTAACAACGACAATGAAAAAAGTCTAGATAAAATTTCTGAGAAACATAAAAAAGCCCCAAATTCATTGTTGCTGAATTGGAACCAACTCCTTGTTGACCCTTGAGTGGAATTTTGGAGGCTGTAAATCCCATGGAAGGAGACCGCTCGTCTTTCTACCAGGAGCTGCTAGTGAATTTGAATTAGCCACCACAGGCAGCTATGCAATAGGCCTGCAATGCCCTATGTTACTGTGTACAATCCAGATGGAAGTGACCCACAGCTGACCCTCCAGGGGTTGTCACAGGTAGTTAATTGAACAGAGTGGAGGGAGACAGCCCATCCCTCTCCCATGGAGCAGCTGGTGGATCCAAACCACCTTACTTAGGCTTTGCAGTGCAGATTCTTACCACTAGCCCACCAGAGCTCTTACAACTCCCTATAGTAACAGATATGGCAATCAAGTCAGATACACCCCACACAACTCAAGTATCCAAAGATTGGGGAGCTCTGATAGCCTACTGGTAAGGAGCTGTGTGGCCAACTCGAAAGTACATGATTAGGATTCACCATAAGGGATGCATCCTATCACCATACCTTTTTAATCTGTATGAAGAACAGATTGAGAGGCAGAGCTTTATGAGGAGGATTGTGGCATCAAGATTGGAGGAATACTCAACAATTGAAGACGACCTGAAGCACTTGCTGCAAAAGGTCAAGGACTGTAGTCTTCAATATGGACTGAAGCACAGTATCAAGAAGACAAAGATTCTCACCACTAGGCCAATTGGCAGCACCATAATAGATGGAGAAGAGACTGAGATTCTTAGTAATTACAGCTTGCTCGGATCCACAATCAACACTCTTAACATCAGCAGTCAGGAAATCAAAAGACTAACTGCACTGGGATAATCTGCTGTCATGGACCTCTCTAGAGTGCTGAAGAGCAACAATGTCAGTCTAGATACAAAGGTGCACCTGATCTGGGCCATGGTCTTCCCAATTACTTGTTATGCTTCAGAGAGTTGGACAATGACTAAGGATGACGGAAGAAGAATAGATGCCTTCGAATTGTGGTGCTGGAGAAGAGTCTTGAACATACCATAGTCTGACAAGGAAACAAAAAGGTGTGTCTTGGATAGGGTGAAACCAAGTCTCTCCTTGGAGGCTAGGATTTTGAAGCTTTGCCTCACTTAGTTTGGGCACATGGACAGGAGAAGGACATCATGTTCGGAATGGTGGACGGACAGCGCACGGGAGGGAAGAACCTGGATGAGATGGATTGATGCAGTAACTGGGGCAATGTGGGTTGGTGTGTCAGAATTAGTGAGACTGGCTCAGGACAGGTAAGGGTTCAGAGCTGCTATACTTAGGGTCGCTATGCATCACAGGCAAGTCTGTAAGCAGGAGTGGCATCCACTTCCTCAATAACATGCCTCTGGAAACTCTATGAACTTTGATAAATGTCGACAGTTATAGAGGGGCTTCAGGCCTATTGTTCATAGGGTCGCTATGAGTCGTGCTCGACTTGAAGGCAATCAACAACAACAATAGCTGCTCTGTGGGAGAAAAATGAGCAATCTACTCTGACATGATTTATACATCTGAAAACCTGCTAGACGTCAGTTATAGGTTGGTTCCAACCCAAAGGTACGTTAATAACCAACTCCCAGAGTGAAGTCATCCAGGTCCCTGGCCACAGTCTCCTCCCCTCCCCCTGTGGGGTTTTAAGCCAATGCCTTAGAGCAGCCTTAAACCCTAGGCAAGCCTCAAGGAACCTACTCTTGGGGGGGGGGGGAAGGGCAGTACTACACATCAAACAGGACCCCAAAAACTTCTCTCTACTTGCCCATATGGACTGCCATGCACAATCAGCAAAAAGCTACAACTCCCTGAGTGGAGTCATCTAGGCCCTTGACTGCAGTCTCCCCCGCTCCTTTGGGTTTTAAGACAACACCTTTGAGCAGCCTTAAACCCTAGGCAAGCCTCAACATTTTATGTTGAAAATAACATTATAACAGGCTATATATTATGTGACTCTATTTACAAGAAACACACAGAACAATGTATCTTTAGAAAGAGGCACAGATGAGTGTCGCAGGAGTTTTAGGGCAGGCTGGAGGGGCAGCAACTGGGCAAAGGTTTATTTTTTTGGATACTGATGTACAAATTCCTGAATATACATAGTCTGCTGAATCTTCTACATAAATGGTATGGTATCTGAATCAATAAAATGGCTAATACAGCAGAAAGAAAAATCAGGGCTAATAAATTCCTCTAACAACACAAAAACCTTATCTGAGTCAATAACTCTGCCAGGGATGTAGGGATGACAAGTAATATGGTAGGATCTGATCCTTTCCATTTCTCATCCCTTCATTCTGAACTAAAGGGTTCTTTCAGAACAGGCTGATGCTCATATCTGAGGGAGGCCAGAGTCAGTGGAAGACCCGAGCTCTGTGGCCAGAATGCCAGATGTCAAATTGGGAGCCATCAGGTTGCAGGCTACTTAAACTCTGCAAGTGTTATCTGTGCACTAAAAGGAGGACATTTACCTCACAAGCTGTTCCAAGATTAAATGAGCTAACACATTTAAGCATGTAGCCCTGCACTTTAGAGATAGATGCCAGCTAACATTACTAAACCACCACTGAAGGAAGAGGAGTCTGAGAATGGCATGGGGCAAATGGTCAGCTCTCTGAAGCATGGGCACTGCTCGTTTTCACCATGCCACCTCTGTTTAGTGACTTGGCCTCTCAGCTTCAAAATCACAAGACGCTTGACTAAAAGGCTTTAAGAAGTGTAGGTGAAGTTCAGGCTCACATCAGAGGACAAAGGCATCTGCCGTTATTGAGAAGCCACCAGCAGTGACATCCTTCTTATCTAATATACTGGCCTAACCACTTGGACTGCTCTTTTCAGGCTCAAGAGGCAAAGGGTAGGGAGGAGAGAGACACCTCCCCAACTCACGCTTCTACTGCCTGTGGAATAAGATGTCTCTACCTGTGAACCTCAAGCCATCTGCACTAGAACAGCCTGGGCCTCAGTCATACTGAATCAGACACCATGAAGATGCAAGAAAGGAATCTGGAGATCTTGATTTTCACTAATATTTGAGAGCCAATGCCCACACTGCTTCCTTAGTATCTTTAGTGAGAAATCACCAGCTGGGAACACACCAATTAGTTGACAATATAATTGTATTACAAACTGGCACTCAGGAAACTCTGAGAGAATATTGAATAACCAGGTCCCCTTGGGGCTGTCAGTGCTACGTCTCTCTCTCCCAGATTTGCCATCTCATCCTTCTCATCTGGCCTATTCCAAAGTGTCGGGGCAGCTGTGGGCTTTTCTGTACTTGCCTTCGGTCTAAGGAAGGAAACGGTGCCGAGCCAGCAGCCTCCCATGGGAGTGGGAGTCCTGTGGGAAGTGACCTGGAGGCAGAGTGTTGGAGGCCCAGAAGCCAAGCCAGCAAAGCAGGAGAGGAGACAGCTACCACAAAGCCCAGATGAACCAAGAGGGTGAGGCTTTCTTCCCAGCATTTGCAAAGACCCATAATTACTGCCCTTGGTAATACGTTGTTCCTGGAAAGACCATGTATGAGGCCAGCGTGTCCAGCTGCAAAGGAAAATGCATTCAGACAATCTGGCCAAGGTAGCAGGCAGCTTAGGTTTCAAAGCTCAGGAAGAGTTTCCAGGGACACTCTGTGAATGTGTTTTGGCACCTGGCATCATGCTGCATCCCTCCCACCTCTTGTCCACTCCACAAGGCCTCAGATAAGTCTCATCCTCCACAGCCTTCCCTGACGTCCCACAAGGATCACTCCTGCTTGCGTGCAGCTGAGAACTGCACACTGCATGAATGGTGATCTTAAACCCGCCGTGTGCGTCATCCTCACAAAAATGATGTTCATAGCAGTGAGATTAAATTTTGTTTCCTCAAGCAACGGCAAGCTTCCGGAAGGAACGCCCTATTTTTATTCATCTCTGCATGCCTCTGAGGGAGCTCCAATGCTGTAATTCCACGGGGATTTTGCTGCTAATCCAAAGGTTGAGCTTCTCTGGTGGTTTGAATCCATCAGCAGCTCTCAGAGAGAAAAATGGGCCCTTTCCTCCTATGATTCATAGCCCTGGAAAGCCAGGGTAGGGCTCTGACTGGTTGGCAACAAGCATGTGAGTGAGTATGCTTCTGAAGGCCTCCTCGCATGCTGTGCTACTCACAGTAACTACTCAGAAGCCTGATAATATACCCAATCTATTAGCAAACCTGTTCAATGATTTAAACTCTATGGGTCTCTTGTGACAATTAAGACTGGACAGCTGTCAAGGTTTATGTAGTTTCAATCATCACTGTGGGACAATCATTAACATGACCCTCACAAGAGGGTGAAGATAAACTGGATGCCCTTTATTTATGCTGTTGATGTATTATTCATCAGCTCAGAGCTCTGAGGTTCCTGAAGATGGTCTACACAGGGAGACATTCTTTACTCATCATGCGTGCTCCCTGGTTTCTTAACAAAGTTTGCTTTGCCAATGCTATATCCCTCTCCTTTCTTCTTTTCCACAAAAGCATAGCAATGAACTTAATATAATGATAGTTGGCAAGAGTTCAGAAGAAGGAGCTTCGCCAACACTTTTGAACAACAAGATACATACAACAGTCCTGAATCAAAGGAGATAGATGGTTCTGGGCTCTGTAAGCAAACATAAATAAGGCTTTCAATCCCCCTCTTACTTCATCTTACTTGGAGCCACAATTAATACCCTTGGTACCAGCAGTCAGGAAATAAGGAGACACTGAGCACTGAGACAGTCTGAAGTTAGGGACTTCTCCAAATTATTGAAGAGTAATGATGTCAGTCTGAGCATTAGAGAACTTCTAATTCAGGCCATGGTCTTTCTGATCACTTGCTATGCATCTAAGTGCTGGACAATGAATAGGGATGACAGGAGAAGATGTGAAGCCTTTGAGCTGTAGTGTTGGAGAAGAACACCGAACATTCCATGGCCCACCGAAAGAATAAACAATTATGTCTTGGAGAGGGTGTAGCCAGAATGTTCTTTGGAGGCAAGAATGATAAGGTTTCCTTTCACATTCTTTGGGCATGTTGCTTGGGGGGCTATGAGACATGATGCTTGGAAAGGTGAAGGATCAGCTAAGGAGAGGAAGACCCTCGACCAGGTGGACTGACACAGGGGCTGCTGCACTGGGTTCTAGTGAGTCAGGATGTGTGAGGACGGCAAAGGATAGGACGGGGTTCAGATCCATTGCTCACAGGGTCGCCATGAATTGTAGTCGACTCAATGGTGCCTAGCAACAACATCCTCCTCTTACCAGCGTCATATATTCAATTCCTCCAAAATCCCTCTGAAGATTCACAGGCCACTAGAGGGTGCCTCTGGCTTACCCTTCAAGAGCCTTCGACTGCCAGTGTGTTGTTCTGAGATAAAACTAGAAATGGTACATTCTTTTTCACCTGGGAATCAAAACATTAGCTGGTTCAAGAAGGCGCAGACCCGTGAGTGAATCTTGTTAATTCATTAAGTGTTTATTGAATCACACCATAAGCCAAATACTATGGTGAGATATAAAACAGTGTGTGTAATACAATTTATCAGAAAAATATATCTGAATATCTAAAGACAACATAAATTCACTACTGTCAAGTCAAGGGAGCTCTGGTGGCCTAGTGAATGGGGAGTTGCATTGCCAACTCATAGGCAAGTCCTCTGAATCCACCAGCTGCTCCATGAGACAAGGCCAGGCAACCTCCTCTTGTGTGATTTACGACCTCTGAAAACCCGCTGATGCATCAACATGAGTGGATCCCACCTGGCCAGCAATGAGGGTCTGTCGTGTCAATTCCAATGGTGACCCGCTGACAGTTTCCCAGGCTATAAATCTGAGGAGACTGCTCATCAGTAATCTAAGGAGCAGTTGGTGGATTTGGACAACTGACCATCTGGTTAGCATTCCAATATATTACACACTACACCTCCAGGGCTTCTTTGTTATAATATAAAGTGAGGTGAGATGAATGGTTTTAAAACAGAGCTAGAAGCTCTAGGAGCACAGACAGATGAGCACAGATGAAAAGGTACAGAAGGCTTCATGGAACAGGGTACTGCCATCGCCCTGACTCACATGTCCTCATTTTGGGAGGAAAATAAAGGAAAAAAAATGTACTGTAGGGAAATAAAGGTAAATTTTGTATTAAAATACCAAGACTGAAGGTGGGGTAAGGGTGGGGGAGTCTCAATGCAAAGAAAACATTTCTATTCAAAGGTCTCAAGACAGTAGCATTGATTTTTCAAAAATACTAAGAAAAACAAATGCTCTGCTTTTCTTATAAAGTACCCTTGATACCTGGAAGAAATTGCTTATCATCTACTGGTTCAAAACGTGATCAATATTACAGTGTTTCAGGAGAGCGATACCTTCAACATGTGGTGGACAGGCAGGAAGTTTTTGCTATTGTTGTTGTTATGTGCCGTAGAGTTGCCTGCTACTCATAGCGACTCTATGTATAACAGCCCTATACTCTGCCCTATCCTTTGCCAATCTCACTGTCTCTGACACACTCACCCCCATTACCCCAGTCACTTAGTCAATCCATCTCATCAAGGTCTTCCTCTCCTGCACTGTCCCTCCACCCTCCCAAGCATGACCTCCCTCTCCAAGGACTGGTCCCTCCTTGCAACATGTCCAAAGTATGTCAGACAAAGCTTCAGAATCTTTGCTTCCAAGAGTAGCCCGGCCTCAACCTCTCTAGGACGAACATGTTCACTTTCTTAGCAGTCCATGGTATATTCAATACTCTTCTCCAGCACCACAGCTCAAAGGCATCAATTCTCCTTCTATCATTCCTAGTCACTGTCCAGCTCTCTAATGTACAGCAAGTGATTGCAAAGACCATGGCCTGTATCAGGTGCACCTTAGTCTCCAGAGAGACACCTCTGTTCTTCAGTACCTTGGAGAGGTCCCTAACAGAAGACTTTCCCATCGCAATACATCTTTTAATTTCCTGGCTGGTGGTGCCAAGAGTGTTGACTGCGGAGCTAAGAAAACTAAAGCTGTGAACAATCTCAATCTCTTCACCACCCATCCTGATGCTGCCAATTGGTCCAGTGGTAAGAATCCTTGTTTTCTTGATATTGAGCTTCAATCTATATTGAAGAACAGGTGTCAATTAAACAGCAACAGATAAACTTTTCCTACTGGACCATAAATTCTCAACAAAACAAGATGGTTCAGTTCTCTTAGGAAGAGAGAACTACCCGGAGAGAACCTTAATTTTTGTAAAGTGTGTCGCACCAAAGCAGAGTACCTCTTGTTGTCACACTTGGGCTGAGCAAGTAAGCAGTTAAAACCAAGCACCCAAAGCAAGTCCACCTTCAGCTCACCGCCAGCTTCCCCAGTGACGCTGTGGGGGAGACAGTGCTAGCTCGCCTTTCCCATCAGAGGAAACTGAGGTTGAGCAAAGTTAGATAACATGCCAAGGGCCTGTGAGTCACGTATGGACTCACTGTGTATGTCCATTGCACCCCTCCAGCTCTGAGTTAAGAACACAGATTAGAAATCTAAGAAACTTAGCTTTACTCTGAGAAAGGATATTAACTTTGTAAGCCTCATGCTTGATATCTAAAACCACACATTACACAATCTCAAGGAAATGCTATACCACAAACACAAGTTTACAGGATTTGAACAGAAACTGATTTTAATCCAACACTAACTAAGATACCTGATATCTGAGAAAGGCTACATTAGACATGGTTGCTATTGATTCCTGTGAATGGTGTAAGCTCCCTCACTATATAGTTACATCATCAGAAAGCTAAAAACACAGCTCCTGCAACCTCAGTTTCTCAAAGAAATATTTCCACATAATCGGGACAATCCCTACTGGGCAGTTCAAATCTATTGGCTGCTTTGAGGGAGAAAGATGAGCAATTTTCTCCTGTGCAAACAGCCTCTGAAAACCCACTGGAAGGTCGGCTATGAGTTGGTTCTGATGTGACAACTTATACAGGTACACTACCATCCATCCATAACACTACTCTGAAGCCACTGTTCTCCTGTTACTCAGTGTCCTATAGCAGGACCCACATCATCAATCCTATTTCAGCCTTATCCTCAAGAAAATAGCACCTTTGAAATGAAGTCTTATGTTTTCTCTTATTACCTCCCCCCCCCATTTTCACTTCTCGTGCCCCAACATTTTAAGCCCAACTCACAATCCAATATAGGTATTGTCTCTTCTAATTTGTCTGGTGACCTCTTTTTCTCTGTCTTGCTGTCTGCCTCATTCTGCGTTGCAGGATAGCAGGGAAGCCACCACCAAATCCCCTTACAAGCAGAAAGGCCATCCTTTTAAAACAGCTGTGGTCTAAAGTTGGGCCAAGATACTCACTGCCCATGCACATCTTCCTAATCCACCTCTTCTCAAGGACATACTATGATTTGGGTGACTTAATCTTTATTTGCTGAGATTCTCAAGAAAATTTTGTTGTAAGTAAGCTTTGCCTCAATGGGCAAGCTGGAATGAGAAAAAGAAATACACGATGAGGCACGAACACTTCTCAGTCAAGTTTTGTATCAATAGTAAAGCAAAACCAAACACTTTTTTTAATAAAAGGAAAGAACACATCCTCCGGTTACAAGGACACTGGCAAAGAAAATGACATGTAATTCTGTATCTATGACAACTAACCCTTCAGTGGATCAGAATTTATGCAGCGAGAACTAAGATGGGAAAGTGACAAAGGAGGATAAACAGCAGAAGCAAAAAAGGCCTGTGTGTGGACACATGTCACCGGCAGTGATGGCCTGTGTGTAGACACTTTACACAACATCCCATTTACACGTGCAGAGCAGTCACCAAATCTCTCCTCTGGCCTCTTCGTAAAACACAGACATACAACAGTTTTACCTGGACAGCCAAAAAGAGTCAAGAGATGAAGAAAAATCTTCTGAAGGCTGTCCAACCCAGGCAACACTAATACAGAGGCATGTTTCCTCATCATTTTCTGACTTGTAATAACCAAATTAGGGTGCTCTGGTGGCCTATTATAAGTTGAGATCTACTCAACTCACTGAGTTGAGATCTACTCAACTCACTGAGTTGAGATCTACTCATAGCTGATTCTCTGGTGGGTTTTCAGAGGCAGTAAATTGTAAAAGAAGAGATTGTCCATCCTCCTCCCAAGGAGCAGTTGGTGGATTTGAACTGCCTGCCTCGGGGATTGCAGCACAGCTTCCTACCATGAGGCCTCGTAGTAAGGTATTGTGCTGTCAATCCAAAGGCACGTTGTTTAAATCCACCAGCTGCTCTGTGGGAGAAGATGGACCAGCTCTTCCATTGCAATTAGCTGCCTCTGAAAACTTGCTGGAGGTTCAGTGATGGGTTGGTCCTGACCACCCCCGCCCCCCGCCACCCCCACCCCCACCTTAGAATTTCTTTATAAAATTCTAAAGCCCAAAACCCAAGTTGAAACAGAAAATCTTTTAGCACCTGGATGAGTAGACAAACATGATTAAAGTGCAGGGAGGAAAAAAGGGTAACCCTAAGAATGTAACAACTGTTATTCTCAAAAACTTGTTTCCCTACTTTTAAGCATTTGGGGTACAAGGCGAATCTTTGTCCGTTGGATGAGAACAGCGCAGTCTCATACTTACATGTCACTGCCTGGATTGGGTTTCACAGAGTCCTCAGCTGGTAGGCAACACTCCATAATCTCATTAAAGCCTGCATTCCCAATATTCTTGGCAAGCTACAAAAACAAAAGTCTATTTCAGGCTCTCAATTATTAATAAGTTCCATTGCTACACATTACTCATACATCTGCTGATTTATTTAATGGCCACTAAGAAATACAGTAATAAAGTGGTTTCACTTTAATGAAGACAGACAAAACCCAAAGCCCAAAGGTATCCATAAATTAACGATAAGAGCTGGCATGCATATCACAGAGGGTGTCCTTATAAGATGGCCCCATGATGTAGCATCTCCATAGAGAAGGAAGCACTTCACTGGTCTCAACATGAATTTCCATTCTTACCCTTTACAGAAGTTTGTGCTCCAACTAAAAATCTGTCCCCTAAACAATCTTTACCTATGCCAACTGTGAAGCGACTCTCATACCAGAGTGGAAAGGGCACCCAGCCAGGAAGCCAAGACTTGGGTTCACATCATGGTTCTATTTACTGGCTGTGTGACCACAGTTTACTTTTCTAGTTTCAACTTTTTCACTGGTAAGAAGGGGATGATACTGACATGTCACAGGGTTGTAAAGAATAATAAAAAAATTGGGAAAATTTATTTGAAAGTACTCAATTAAAAAAAATACTAAAATGCTATGAATGAAACAATGTAAACAAATTGTTTTATGTAAAACAAAAAGACATTTTAAAAAAGTACTAAATGCAATATATAAATTAAAAATTGAAGTTTATATGACAATCTTTTTGACACTTTTTTCCCCTTTTCTCACTAAATATTAAATATATACATTTTTTACGGAATGTTTCCTAAACTCCAGGAAAGCATCATAATTTATCTTGGTCAAGCTACTGTGATAACATGGCAGCTGTTTGGTGTATTTTTTGGTTTTTTTTTTCCTCTGAAAGAATGTGATCAAGCGAGGAAATAAATGAAGTGACTAGACACATACGAGCTCCTGAGAGATTTATCTTTCCTCCAACACCCAGCTCAGTACAGAGGTCAGATTCTTGTTGTGAGGTGCCATTAAACTGGAATTGACTCATAGCTGACCCTCCAGAGGGTTTTCAGAGTCAGTAAATGACGTTGCAGGAGACCGCCTTTCTCCCTTGGAACAGCTGGCTGATTCAAACTGCCCACCTGTCTGCCCTTGAGTTGGCAACACAATTCCTCCACCATTATTGTTGTTGTTACATGCCGTCAAGTCACTTGTGACTCATAGCGACCCTATGTACAACAGCCCTGAAACCTGCTCTATCCTTTATTGTCTCCAACACACCTACTCTCATCACCCCAGTCACTGTATAAATCCATCTCATTAATGGTCTCCCTCTTTCTCCATCCCTCCACTCTTCCAAGCATGATGCCCCTCTCCAGGGACCTGTCACTCCTTGCAACAAGCCCAAAGTATGTGAGACAAAGCCTCAGAATCTTTGCCTCCAAGGAGCAGCATGGTTCCACCTTCTCCAGGATGAACCTGTTTGTTCTCCTAGAAGTCCATGGTATAGCCAACACTATTCTCCAGTACCACTGATGCTCAAAGGCATCAGTTCTTCTATCATCCCCAGTCATTATCTAGCTCTCTATAGTAAATGCAAATACTATGGCCTGGATCAGGTGCACCTTAGTCTCCAGACTTATATCATTGCTCTTCAGTACTCTGGAGAGGTCCCTGATAGCAGACTTTCCCAATGCCATTAGTCTCTTGATTTCCTGTTTGCTGGTACCAAGAGTGTTGATTGTGCTGCCAAGCAAATTAAAGCTGTTAACATTTTCAATCTCTTCACCATCCATCACGATGCTGCCAACTGGCCCAGTGGTGAGAATCTTTCTTTTTTTTAAAAAAATTTACTATTAATTTCAATGAAAATTTAGAGAGACTTTGGGTTTCCATTCATTCATTGGTGCACTTTTCTCCCCTTCTAATCCTCCCCACCCAGCACACTACCCTCTTGGAAAAGTAAAAGAAAAATTCTTTCATTGTTTTACAATCCCTCCCCCCAGTTACTTTCCACTATGCAGCCTTCGCTCTGGATTCCCGTCATGACAAAAATACCTAATCCCTTTTGAACAGTTTTCTCCCTCATCTGTTTCAGTGCAGTTTCAATACATTATTGAAACCATCTTTCTCAGTCTCTCCCCAACTCCAAGGTCAGTCCTGTTTTACAATAATGGCACTATGCAGTATTTGTCCTTTTGTGACTGAGATATTTCACTCAGCATAATGTCCTTCAGGGTCACCCATTTTGAACAATACTGCATGAGTTCCTCCTTTTTCAGTGCAGCATAGTATTCCATTTTGTGAATATACCACAGCTTCTCTATCCATTCATTTGTTGATGGGCACTTAGGTTGTTTCCAACTCCACTTAGGTTGTGAACAAAACTGTAATAAACATGGGTGTGCATGTATCTGCTTGGATGTCAGTTATGGTCTCTTTGGGGTATATTCCCAGTAGTGCAATTGCTGGGTCAAATGGTATCTCTATTTGCAACTTTCTGAGAAAGCGCCATACTGCCTTCCACAGTGGTTGCACCATTTTACACTCCCACCAACAGTGAATAAGGGTTCCAGTTTCTCCACAACCTCACCAGCATTTGTTGCTTG
>NW_006399973.1:2670801-2702108 GCF_000299155.1 Elephantulus edwardii | reverse complement strand
CAGCAGTGGAATTGCTGGGTCAAATGGCATTCCTATTTCCAACTTTTTGAGAAAGCACCACACCACCTTCCACACTGGTTGCACCATTTTACACTCCCACCAACAGTGAATAAGGGTTCCAGTTTCTCCACAACCTCACCAGCATTTGTTGCTTGCTGTTCTATTAAATTTTTTCCTTCGGGCTTTGTGGCCTCAAGCCACTGTTCAGGTGGCAGAAACTCAGTCTATCTCACTCCGGTTTCCCCAGAGGCAAGGCACATGAAGCTAACTGTCAAGAAAGCACACCATTAAGGTGTTGAATATCTATTAGGAATACTCCCCCTGGTGTCATTCCTCACTCACGGTGACTCTACAGGACAGAGCAAAACTGGCCTGGAGTATCCATGGTGATGAATCTTCAGGACAGCAGATCACCTCATTTTTCTCCCACAGAACAGTTACTGAGTTCGAACTGCTCACTTTTCAGTTGGCAGCTCAATAGTTAGCTCACTGAGCCACTAGGGCCCTCTACTGAGGCTAAAACTCTGCAAGGATTTTTAGAAGAGTTGATGTCAGACCCAGAGCTAAACCTCAATATTAGAAATGCTGGTTTATAGGTAGGATAAGTGAATGCTCCTATATTTCATGAAAACATGGACACTGTTCTAAGCACAACAACTAGATCAGAAGTCAAGTAAAAGAATAAGCTCTGGTGCAACCTCTGAGATGAGCAAGGGGCCACCATGATGCCCTCGTGTCCATGAAGCAGATGGGGGGAGGGAGGAGTGAGAAGAGAAAAATTCCCTGGGAATTGAAAAGCTGCTTCCCTTCTGCTTAGACTTGGCTGGTTTACTAGGGGACAGCTGGCCCCGGGAGTCACCACATCCGTGCGTCACACCCGTTCCATGTTACAGAAATGTGCCACCTAACAGTTCTGCCAAATTCCAGTTTACATTTCAGCCTGCACAGAACCCCTCTGGAAGCATCAACAAAGGCAAACCATCTGCAGAAGGAGGGCATAGGGTGACAGCAAGAAAATGTGGTCCCAGCATGGCAGGCAGGCAGAAACCATCGCCCCAGGAAGGTCATCAGCTTTTAACCAGATGCTAGATATATGCTTTTAACAGAGCTCATCACCCAGAATGAGTCTGAGGGCGATGGTGAGGCAGACTCACAACTGCATCATTTAAAGATGCGAAACCACATCATCTGCACTTCACTCCTTCATGTCGGTCAGTTCAGTAAACGCATCGTGAGCACCTCATGAGTGGCAGACACTGGGTACAGCTCATGAACCCTTTTCTCAAAGAGCTCAGGCTAGGGAGAAAGAGATGAGTACAAATGAGAGAAAGAGGTACAATGTGACGAGGGCTGGACAAGAAGTCTCGAGCACTTCAAGAACAAGAGGCCAGGTTCTCCTACGCAGAGCAGTCCTTTGGTCAAGATAGTAATTCAAGTAGTTGTCTTATTTTTAGATAATCTGTTATATTTGAGTCTCCCTCACTGTATAGTCAATACCCTGAGGACAGGGGTCACATTTTTGCATACCCTCAGTATCTTCCTGTATAAGACCCATTAAGCCAGAAATGGGCCTAAAATTTTATCTAGAAATTGTTTTCATGGGGATGGGGGAGGCTTTCTTTAGCCCATGTTTTTAGGCACAAACATTCTTTGCCTTTCTCTGTTTTATTCATTGAGGAGAAATATCGGCAAGGAAGAGACACAGTATTCTTGACTGTTGGGCTTAGAGGAGCCCAGCATGTGCTGCCACTTCTTCCTAACTCATCAATGCCCACAGCAAACAGCACTGTGGTTTCCTCCAACGTGGTGTCACTGCGCTGGGTCTCCAAGGGCTGTCCCCCGGCGGAAAAGTCTGATTCTAAGCAAGCACACTGCACGCACACACACAGAAGTCACAACAACCAAGTCGGCTTTACTCAAACAACAAATCTATTTTTTTTTTCTATATCTGCTTATCTGGTCTATCCCTCAAAACCAGTTGCTATCAAGTTAATTCTGACTCAGAGTAGCCTATTTCCCAACTTGTTCTAAATCAATCAATCAATCAAGCAAGCAATCAATCTCTTTCTATTTCTCTCTCTGTAATTTGCTGTTACTGATTGGACCCTGTCAGATCCCAGGAGGACCCCTGGTAGCACAGCTTGGCTGCTAAACAAAGCCAGTGGTTTGAGCTGTCCAGTCACTCTGTGGGAAAAGATGTGGCAGCCTGCTTCTAAAATTATTTACAGCCTTAGACACTCTACGAGACAGGTCAACCCCATGTACTGGAATCAGCTCAGTGGCAAAGGGTTTGGGTCAGATCCCAGAAAAGCTGGAAGAAAGAGAGAACAGGCCATACCCTTAACATAAATTCACTGGCATCGAGTTTCTTTTATTGACAGACCTAAGGCATATAGCTATACACTGTGGCTGCCAAATAGGGGAGCATCAAAGAATGCTGCAGCACTGGGAAGAAAAGTAACATTCTGTTTTCATCTAAGCCCTTAAACATGTCTGTTAATACAGTTTCCAAAATATGTAACTCTGTAAGCAATACAGATAAACTTTAGAACGAATTATAAGTTACTTGGTAAATTTTATTTTGGATAGCATTTACAGTTAAAAAGAACTCAAGAGTTATGATTGAAAAACAAAATGAACCAACCAATCAGAGCCCAGGCCCTGGATTTTAACTCAGAGCATAAATTCTGGCTCAATCAAACTGAACAAGTTACCAGATCTCTTGTTTAATTTTTTTAAATGGAGTTCCTATTTAACTTTGATATTATAATAAGCACCCAAAGACAATGATGTTCAATAAGTTGTGCTCAGACTGCCCACAGTGAATCGATTCCAATTCACAGTGACACTTCATCAGGTCTCAGAGGCTGGCAATCCTAAGAAAACAGCTCATGCATCTCCTGAGGAGGAATTTGTGAATTCAAACCACCAGCCTTTCAAGCAGCCCCAAAATAAGCAATGTACCATCACTGAACTCTTTTAAAAATGAGAGCTGACTTTCTTGTCCTAAGTGGTCACCTTTAGTATCTCGAGCGTGGTTTTATTTTCTTTTAGCTGAAACAAAAGTTCTGATTCCCACGTCAATTCTTGGTTTTTTGAGGCGTTTCTTTGGACACCCTGTCCTTCACATCTGTCTGCTTTAATATTTGATGCCTTATTAACAACTGTGACAGCAAGGAGGCAAGCTAAAGTAAAACACAATGTATATCAATGATTGCGTGCAATACAATAAAAATCATCACATTTCCCCCAAAAAATAATTTTTATAAAAATTTAAAAACCAAACAAATCCCCAAAACAGAAACTTTCATCAGTGTGAGTTCTTCTCGGGTTCCTTAAACTCAGTTTTCAAGTTCGGTGGGAGGGGGATTTTTAAATTACTGCACTAAACTCAATTTCATTATATCAGAGTCTATTATGATCAATTTTATCCCTCGTACCAATAGTATTAAGTCTTTCTCAAAAACTGAAAACTAATGCTGAAATCATAATCTTTTAAGCTTAGGAGAAAGATTCTCTTTTAATAAGGTATATTTACCACTAAGTTTTCTGAAAAGAGACTTGTTTTAAAGTTGAAGGATATTAAGCCACTTCACATTAAAGTAGTGAAGATTGTGTGTGACTCCCCAGAATCAAATAAATACTGCAGTTACCTAAGTGATTCTACTGAATAAGGGGGGGAAAAAAACCCCAAACCAGGTAAATAGTAAAAAAACTAATAATTATTAAATAGCTACCTTCATAGATGCTGCTGAAATCCATTTATTTAATTAGCATGGGGCGGGGGAAACAGGCTTTGAAACTAAAACAAATTACAAAGGAAATGATGAAACAGTCACAGCATGCTATCTAGTGACACTGTTTGAAAATCTAAAGCCAGAAAAATAATTTACAGAAATTCAGCAAAAGACTCTTACCATGAGGAATATGGCGAGGCCATATGGGAGGACAGGACTGACATTTTACGGGATGAGCATCTGTCTATTTAGGGACACAATGCCAAAGAGAATCTGAAAATGCAATAAAATTGGGCCCTTCTCGTGAATCTGCTACTTCTTCCAAATAATTTGTTGGGTTATTTAAATTTTTTTTAAATAGGCCTTTTCTGTCACAGTACATCGCCCTGAGAGGCAGGCCATACTGGTGATCTACCTGAAAGACAAACCCTTGGCTGGGCTGCACTGACTGAGACCCTAGAAAAGTGATTTTTCTGTTTACTCTCTTATTTCTCTCAAAAGAGTACTAAAAGGTCTAACATTTACTGCACAAGAAAACACATGAATAAATCAGCCAAAGACTTCAGCATCAATCACTGCCCTATGAACAGAAAATGCTTTCGAGTTTCAGGAAAGTTCATGAACAGAGCAACCAACCAGAGTAGGATGTAAGCAAGTGTCCTGTGGATTCGTGCATTAGGAGGACATAAAAACCATTTCTCAAAGAGAATCTTGTTAGAATCATCTTTTGAGGAGGGGAAAGTATCAACAGCAAATGCTTCACAGTTCTTACAATAATTCTAAGCATTTCTCTCTCTCTCACAGAGGCTACAGGAAATCCTTTGTTTAGACATTTGATTGTCTAAGTAAAATAAACAACCCAGATACTTTTAAAAGGCTTGGCATTGTTCTGTGCTTTAAAAGAAAGAAAGAAAAAAAAAAAGAATACTAGCATGTGACATGCACTCTCCACCTACTGCTTAACTTGAAGGCACAGTAATAAAGAGTTTGGCCATCAAGTCATGCCCACAGTCCCAACACATAATAAGTGGAGGTCGGGCTAAGAAGTGGGTTGAAGGCTACACTGTGGGAGCCACCAGAGGATGAGACAGTTCAAGGGCAAAGTGAGGGGAGAAAGTAAATACAACTCTGGAGCCTTCGATCATTTGTTTTTCTGTTAGTCACTGAGGAAAAGAGGCTTAAATAAAGGACAGCTTGAAACCATAGCAGTAATTAGAGTCTGAAAATAACAGCAGTTATCAAATTAAGAAGATTGAATCTAAAATTTCTACAAGTGTTTCAACAAAACCAACTCATTGCCTTTGTCTTGGAACTGACTCATAGCTGGCCTCCCAGCAAGTTTTCAGAGGCTGTAAACAGCATAGGAGGATACTGTTCATCTTACTCCCTTGAAGAAACTGGTGGATCTGAACCTCCTGCCTTTGTGTTGGCAGTGCAACTCCTGAGCCATTAGGCCACCAGAGATCCCATGAGAGTTTAGAGTTGACTATACAATATCTAGGAGAATATACATAGACAGAGGCTCTGACAGACAGAAAATTTTATTTGAATTTGAAACTAAAAGACATATTTTCATCAAGATGGAAACAACATAGTCCTTTAAATTTTCTTTGGTAAGTTTTCCTCTTTTGTAGACAACCGAGTCTCATGAAGAACATCAACAAAATTTCTCAGCACACAAACTCAGTTCTAACAGAGATGTGCTACAGAAGTTAGGCTTCCACAGACTCACAAGAACCAACTGTTAACATTTTAGTAATTTTGTGAACCAGCTACCATATACAGAAATTATGTAAAATCACTTTATGGAACCAAACCACATGATGGAAGTGATTTCCATATTTCCTTTATGGAGGGAAATCACTGCTGGAACTCACAGACCTTCTCGGGCAAAGAAATGCTGGAAAGCTTTAGGGACGCTGACTGCCTTATCTTTCTCTCCCCTGGTGGGATTTAAACTGTCCAACTTCCAGTAAGCCACTCAACTCTTAAGAAACTACACACAGCATCAGGGCTTCACATTATGAAAACTTATAATTAAATAAACACTATTTTGAAAAAGTAGTCAGTACTAGAAACAGATCATTACTACATTTTACTATTATCTATACTTTAAAAAAAATTTATGCTTTTTTAAAAACAACTTTTACTTTATCTTGGTTTGCTCACAAAGTTCATATACATTGTGTTTCACATTATTCTTCATTCATATTAAGTTTCATACAATCATTCCCATGCATTATGTTTTATAAAATCAATCACCATTGCACCTTGCTCATCATTACCCAGTCTTCTCAGGTCCCCACTGGATTATCCCCATTTCCTTCACCCCTTCCCTCCAAAATCTATGCTCTTAAAGTTATTTGTAGCCACTGTATTGACATAGTGAGCATATTCTGTAATGATATGCTACATGTCATCTCTTTACAGTTTCACAGAGGAAGACCCTCAACCAGGTGGACTGCTAACAGTGACTGCAGCATTGGGCTCGAGTGTCAGACTGTAAGGATGAATGAAGGACAGGGTTCAGATCAGTTGGTTGAGCTGTACTCAACTCGAAGGCACTTAAAAACATCTCCAAGGCCAATTGGTAACTTGAAACCAGTCATGATACGAGTATTTACACCATAAAACTAGATAAGCTACCAATCAAGGCTGCTGTTTCTCCAGAGAACTGGCAGTTAAACATTTGCCAGCAAGGGCAGGAGGGAGAGACATAGTAGTGACATTTAAATGTTTACCATCTGGCAAGACAACACACCACAAATGCCACTGTATGTCTCAGACTCCTCCAAAGTGTGCAAGTTCTGGAATCAGATTTTAGGGTTCGTTGTTCATATCTGATTAATAGCTATCTAACCTTGGCCATATTATAATATTAAAAATCTCTTTCTCCTTTGTAAACTCAGGATAATAAACTAAGGTCATAGACTTATTAAAAAAATAAAATGAGATAAAACATATAAAGTATTTAGTTAAAACCAGCAATAACATCTATCATGATTCATCAACATTCCACATTTGATCTTACCAAAAGACCAAGAAGCAATGATGAATCAACATTCTAGCTCTTTTTTTTTAATAGTAAAATTATTCTTTTTAAAAAAAATTATTTTATTAATTTTAATGAACATTTACAGAGACTTTGGATTTCCATTCATTCATTATTGCACTTTTCTCCCTGCCCAGCCCTCCCCCCTTCCCGAGTTCACTCCTCTCTTTGAAAAGCAAAAGAAAAATTCCCTCTTTGGTATACAATCCCCCCACAGCCCTCCCACTGCCCTGAGTATACTCCACTTTGCAACCTTAATTCTGGACTCTTGTGATAACCATAATACCCTATCATATATCACTTTTAAATTATTCTCTCCCTCATCTGTTTTAATGCAGTATACATAATTAATCCAGTTTTTCTCAGCCTTACCCCAACCCTGACATCAGTCCCATTCTACAACAGTGGCACCATGCAGTATTTGTCCTTTTGTGACTTGAGATATTTCACTCAGCATACTATCTTCCAGGGTCACCCATTTTGAATAATATTGCATGAGTTCCTTGTTTTTCAATGCAGCGTAATATTCCATTGTGTGAATATACCACAGCTTCTCTATCTATTCATTTGTTGATGGGCACCTGGGTTGTTTCTAACTCCTTGCTATTGTGAACAAAGCTGTGATAAACATGGGTGTGCATATATATGTTTAGATGTCGGTTATGGTCTCTTTAGAGTATATTCCCAGTAGTTGAATTGCTGGGTCAAATGGTATCTCTATTTGCAACTTTTTGAGAAAGTGCCACACCACTTTTCACAGTGGTTGCAACACTTTACACTTCCACCAACAGTGAATAAGGGTTCCAGTTTCTCCACAACCTCACCAGCATTTGTTCCTTGCTGTTCTGTTAAATTTTGCTATAATGTATGCCACTGTTGTAGAATGGGACTGTCCTTGGGGTTGGGGAGAGACTGAGTAAGATGGGTTCAATAATGTATACTGCACTGAAACAGAGGAGGGAGAGAACCGTCTAAAAGAGAGATGTAACTGGGCATTTCTGTCATCACAGGAGACTAGAGCGAGGGCTGCATGGTGGAGGGGACCTGGGGGAGTGTTTGTAAAACAATGAAAGAATCTTTTCTTTTACTTTTCCATAATTTTTGGACTCATGTACTTATAACTTGTTAGTCAAATTTGTGTCTTCTAGGTTGCAACACCCCCATGATACATCTTGAAGGATATGTACATGTACAGCCAAGCACAATCAGTAAGAGTGCATCTGAATTCCAAAATCAATCTCCATAATAGTCTATGTGTTTCCTACTGCCAAAGGGGCCCTTTAGAGTAGTGAGAGAAGATCTTCACCCTGAAACCCACAGCGTCCCTTTTCAGCAGGAAGTAGCTAAGAGAATACGCCGTCCCCTTTTCCTTATGACTCAGGGTGAAGTCTCTCTCAGGGAGGAGTGATAGGGAATGGCAAAGGATACACTGACAAAGAAGATTAATCAGAACTGGCTTTGACAAGCACTGTGGCATTTGGACAAGAACAAACTGGGAGGAGGGTAGAGAGAATAGTGCAACAATGAATGAGTGGAAGCCCAAAATCTCTGTAAATGTTTATGAAAATTAATAAAATATAATTATAGAAAAAAAAATTTTGCTATAATGTCTGGGGTGTAATGATATCTCATAGTTGTTTTGACACTGTAGGTCTTTTAAGAAAATCAGTTAAATCTTGAATAAAATCCTGGCCAACAGAATCCAAGAACACATAAAAAAAATAATTCACCATGATCAAGTGGGATTCATAACAAGTATGCGAGGATGGTTCAATATAAGAAAAATAATCAGTATAATTCATCACATTAACAAAGCAAAGAAGAAGAACCACAAGATCCTCTCAATTGATGCAGAAAAGGCTTTTGACAAAATCCAACACCCTTTCCTGATTAAAACACTCAACAAAACAGGACTAGAGGGGAATTTTCTCAACATAATAAAAAGTATATATGCAAAACCAAGAGTCAATATCATCCTCAATGGAGAGGGATTAAAGGCATTTCCATTGAGAACAGGAATTAGACAAGGTTGCCCACTATCACTTCTCCTATTCAATACTGTATTGGAAGTCTTAGCAATAGCAATAAGACAAGAGAAGGAAATAAGAGGTATCCAAATTGGCAGAGAGGAGGTAAAATTATCTCTATATGAAGATGATACAATATTATACTTAGAAAACCCTAAAGACTCAGCAAGAAAACAACTGGACATAGTTGACCAATTCAGCAGGGTACAAGATCAACATACAAAAATAAATTGGATTTCTCTACAGTGACAAAGAGAATACAGAGCTAAGAAAAACAATACCCATCACAATAGCTAATCACAAGATTAAATACTTGGAAATAAATCTAACTAGAAACACAAAGGACCTATTCAAAGAAAATTACAAAACATTGCTAGAAGAAACAAAAAGAAATCTGGAGAAATGAAGAATATACCTTCCTCCTGGATAGGAAGACTCAATATTGTGAAAATATCAATTCTATCAAAGGCAATCTACACATTCAATGCAATCTCAATATAAATACCAATTCCATTCTTCAACGAGATGGAAAAGGCAATCTCCAATTTCATCTGGCATGGAAAGAGACCCCAAATAAGCAAAGCACTCCTTAAAAATAAAAACAAGGTAGGAGGCATTTCACTCCCCAATTTCAAATACTACTACACTATCATGGTGGTCAAGACAGCGTGGTACTGGTACAATGACAGACACATAGATTAATGGAATAGAATTGAGAACCCAGAGATCAGCCCATCTATCTACGGTCAACTGATTTTTGACAAGGAGATGAAATCAGTTAAGTGGGAAAACAACATTTTCAACAAATGGGGTTGGCAAAAATGGAAAACTTATCTGCAGAAAACTCAAGCAAGATCTACACTTCACACCAAACACAAAAACCATCTCAAAATGGATCAAGAACCTTGGAGTAAAACAAAGGACTATAAACTTCACCAGAGAAAAGCTTGGAAGAGCTAAGAAGCACTAAGAACTTAGAAGCCCTTTAGCCACAACATGAAAAGTCTTCCAAGCATCCTGAAAAACCTACAACCAGGAGAGGATAAAACAGATGAATGGGACCTTCTAAGAATAAAATACCTATGTACATAAAATAACTTCCCTAAAAGGGTTAAAAGGAAAGCCACAAACTGGAAAAGATTATTTGGTAATGACATGTCTGATAAGGGTCTTATATCTAGAATTTCTAGAATATTCGAGCACCACAACACAGTAAAGGTAAACAACCTAACTGAAAAATGGGCACAGGATATGAACAGACACTTCTCCAAAGAAGACATTCAGATGGTGAACAAACACATAAAGAAGTGTTCAAAATCCCTAGCTCTAAGAGAGATGCAAATCAAAACAACTATGAGATGATATTTCACTCCAGTAAGAATAGCAAAATTCAAAAGAACAGCAAACAACAAAAGCTGGCAAGGTTGTGGAGAAACTGGGATGTGAATGTAAAATGGTGCAACCACTATGAAAGGCTGTATGATGCTTTCTCAAAATGTTGCAAACAGAAGTACCATTTGACCCAGCAATTCCACTATTGGAACCAGAACTGCCACCCAAGCAGATATATGCACACCCATGTTTATTGCTGCATTGTTCAAAATAGCAAAGAATTGGAAACAACTCAAATGCCCATCAACAAACGAATGGATAGAGAAGCTGTGGTATATTCACACAATGGAATACTACGTTGCCTTGAAAAGCAAGGAACTCATAAAATATTATACAACATGGGTAACCCTGAAGCACATTATGCTGAGTGAAATATCTTTTCACAAGAGAACAAATATTGTATAGTACTACTGTTATAAAACAGGACTGACATCGGGATTGGAGGGAAACTAAGAAAAGAGGGGATTAAAAAATGTCCACTTCATTGAAACAGATAAGGGAGAGAAATGCTTAAAAGGAGTATATGATTAGGTATTATTTTAATGATAAACAGTCCAGAATGAGAGCTGCATAGTAAAGTGGACTGGGGGCGGGGGAAGGAATTGTACAACAATGAAAGTATGTCTTTTTTCCAAAGAGAAAAGCGAACTGGGGGGAGGGGTGGGCAGGGAGCAAAATGTACAATAATGAATGAATGGAAACCCATGTTCTCTATAAACTTTCATTAAAATCTCAATTAAAAAAAAGGGAAATCAGCTAAGGTAGCAATTGCCATACTTCACCAATGTTAACTGAAAAATGTGTCTGAATACATTCTGTGACAATTTTAAATCTGCATCATCATCCATTACCAATATGTAGGCCATGTGCATTTTACACAGACAATAACCATATGTAGCCAAGTAAATAGAGCCTAGATCTTGCTCAATCTAGTTTAGCTTTACACTTGAAGTAATCAGGGATATTACCAACTGGACCATCAATATCTTCTCTGGTTTCTTCCAATTTATCATTCAAGATCATAAACTAATTCCTTAGAAAGCTGGGGAGAGTTACACCAGACAGCTTAAAATGCATTAAATGTTCAGACACTTTGGATCCACAGCAGTTATCAATTAAGATTTATTGTCCTTTAAGAGGAATACTGACCACATAATTGATTTTCTGTCAAGTCTACTGCTCTTGACATTAAAATCAATGGTAGTCAATATCTACTTAATATTTACTATCCAAGCCCCAACTATTCCAAGAAAGAATGTCAAACATCAATGTCTACAACTAGTAATTATGGACTTGGAAAACAGTCCATGAAAGCACATTGTTCAGGTGGCCAGAAAGCAGCACCTAGGTCTGATTTACCTTGTTAATCAAGTCAGTGGGCTCACATTGCTAATAGTCTGAAGGCTGCCACACAGAAAATACCTCCTAATCTCTCTATTACATGGCTTATGTGTTATTCCTGAACCACAAATGAAAGGCAGTAAAAACAAATAACTCTTCCAAAGTAGGACAACAGGGGGCAGGGGAGAGTTCACTGGAGGGATAAGCCAAGAAGTGATGACAGCTTTAAAAGAAGCGGGCTGATGACTCAGGAGGATGAATCCTTTCTTGGCTTAGGACCTTTGAGCTTTTCATCTGTTTAATGAATGGAGCAGACTGGACTATGTTACCATTCTAATGCCATTCAGCAGAATCTCACATGCGTCTCAAGCCAGTTTTGGTTTCACTTCACTTTATTAAAGTTTTTCAACAAGAAGTGGCTTCAACTACTAATAGCTGAGAAAGAGAAATTTTCCGTGAAGTTCTAATTGCCCAAACTCATCTAGCAAATATATAGACAGCCACTAGCCAATGGACATTTCAAGAAAGCAAGATGGACCAGAATGTTAAACTAAAACTTAGCTTTCAGCTCCTTTATTTCCAATCTCAAATCAAGGATTTAAAAATTACCAGCAACTCAGATGTTCCTAACACATCCAGTGTCAGGGACTGCATCCTGGAGTAGTGGACTCCCAGCTCTCGATGGATCCCGGAACACTCGATGCAGGTCAGGATGCCCAGATTGGTGGAAAGCCAGGTAGGATCTGCCAGAGAGAACAGGGTATGTATGAGCTGGAAGACAGCAGAGGATCTGAGGTCAAAACATTTTCTAAATAGTTACACAGCACGGAGTTCTCCAGCATTTGTTGATTCCCAATTGGAACATTCATTCACGCATAATTTCCACCAAAGTACAAACAGTTCATTTAGCTGTGCCTATCTAGTTTTCTCTTCCTTCCCTATCCTTGCACCATTCCATCCTTCAACTCATGTATTAACCATTACTAAATGCCAGGTGCGTCTTATTCAGGCCATTGTCTTTCTGATCACTTGTTATGCATCTGAGAGCTGGAAAACAAGTAAGGATGACAGAAAAAGAACTGATGTCTTTGAGCTGTGGTTTTGGAGGAGAGCACTGAACATCCTATGGACGACCACGAAAACAAACAGATACATCTTGGAGAGGGTGCAGCTGGAGTGTTCTTTTGAGGCAAAAGTGATGAGGTTTCACCTCACTTACTTTGGGCATGCTGTTAGGAGGTGCTACTCCTTGGAGAGAGACATGATGCTTGGAAGGGTGGAGGGTTGGCAAAGGAAAGGAAGAACCTCAACCAGGTGGACTGACACAGTGAATGCTGCAATAGGCTCTAATGTGTCAGGAAGTGTAAGGGTGACACAGGATAGGACAGGGTTCAGATCTGTTGTTTATAGGGTAGCTATGAATCATATTCAACTCAACGGCACCTAACAATAATAAGTGTCAGAGGAGTATAAAGAAGACAAAGCCCAGGGGCTCTAATGGCTATAAGTTCTTCAGGGACTGGTCCTGAAGACAGACCACATCCATCAGTGAACTGGGTCACACCAGCAAAGTGGTAGAAGAAGAAAAGATCCATCAAAATCAAGCAATAGAAGGTAAATAGATGCAATACATATGTACTTATTTTCAAAAAGGTGCTTATAGCAATAATGGAGGTAATTAACCAGCTAAGAGATATTTTGTGTTAAGACTTTAGTAGTAGCAACAACAGTTTACTTGGATTCAGAAAATATAGAAGCACTTTACCTTAGTATCTCCTTTGACCCTGATAGGAAATGAACAGGACAGTAATTTTGATCTCAACTATACATGTTTAGTATCTTCACAATGATAAAAAAGGTTACGGGATCTCACGGTTGAAAGTGAGGGGCAGAGTTAAAACTGTTGCGTTAAATTCATTTGATTTCAGCCCAGGCGCTCAATACTTTCCTAGGTTTCTTCTCCCTCTATAACTACTTGTGCATTGAAGTAACTTCACTGCCTAGCATGGCATCTGGCACAGCAATAGGAATCCACCAGAAACTCTGAGGGAGGAAGATGGGAAGTGTCCCCAGTTTAAATCTATAGTCTCAGACCCCCAGTTGAGGGTCACTGTGGGTCAGAATAGACTCGATGGCAGTAAATGAGTTGGTAGATTTGTCCAATGCAATATGTTGTTTATTTCTTGACTGTGACTTCCAGCGCTGTTGACTGTGGATTCAGGTAAAATGAAGTCACAGACATCAACCTTTTCTCCATTTACTACGAAGTTGCTTATTAAATTAACAACAAACATAGCTTTGTTTCCTATGTTGTTATTATGTACCATTGAGTTAGAACTGACCCATAGCTGACCCTCCAGTGGGTTTTCAGAGGCAGTGAAATTCATGAGAGGACATTTCCCATCTTTCTTTCGTGGAGCAGTTGGGGGATTCAAACTGCATGCTTTAGTACTGAACTATCCTTATCTTCTCTTAAGGAAGAGTATCATACCCTACCTCATTTCCTACCCAAAAGGTATTTTTCTAATGGCTCTAAGACTCCACAAGAGCTCATCTAGCTGAATGTTCCAAATATAGCCTTCAAGGAAAAAGGAAATGCATGGCACTTATTAATTGCCAATGATTAACTTCTGTTGTTTTATGTTTTAGGAATATTGTTATAATACTGGGAGAATTAAAAAGTAATTGACCATCTTAGTTATGTCACAATCTTCCTCATTTTACAAATGCTCAGAAAAATGTAATACATAGAATCTCCCAACACTAGACCTAATTAGCTGCATATATAAGTTCTTAAACTTTTAAACAGTTGTGAAGATTCACAATGATATTTTTACTTAAAAAAGAAAAAAATTAAAGTTCCTAATCTGTTTCAGCAGAGAACAATAATAAACATTTCATTTCACAGAATGTGACAATTACAAAGAATCTGGGGAACAACCAAAGTCCCAAGTTCTTCACTTCACATAAAAGGAAAACTACTAAAAGCAACTAATAAAAAGTAAGGGAGCAGGGAGCTCTGGTGGCCTAGTGGCAAGAAGCTGCTTTGCAATCCTGAAGGCGCTCGGTTCGAATCCACCAGATGCTCTGCTGGAGAAGAAGTGGCAATATCTTCCTATGACAGTTAGAGCGAACTCGATGATACACACACACACACACACACACACATATATGCACACACATACATATATACACACACACACACACACACACACATATGTAAGGCAGCTCTGGTGGCTTAGTGGTAAGGAATTACACTTGGAACCCACAGGTATGCAGTTTGAATCCACTAGCTGCTCTATAAGAGAATGACAGGCAGTCTCCCATGCAATTTACAGCCTCTGAAAACCCACTGGACGGTCAGGTACCAGTTGGATCTGACTTGACGTTACATGATGACAACAACAGTAAAATTAAGTAACTCTTCTATGGTCACAAAGCTTGGCTGTGTTTTAAAAGTTAAAGAAATCTGAAGAAGTAATACAAAAAAAGAACAGAGTAGGCTCAGGGGAAAAAACCCTCCACACACAGCCAGCCACTCAGCCAATAAAATTATTCTATAACCTTGATTTTACCTTCACTGTGCCCTTCAGTTTTCATTTCTCAAAAAAAGTCTAAATCTTTAGAGTCACATTAGGTCATCTTCCGTGTGTCCTATTCTGAGGGCCTGGCAGGCAAAAACCTTCCCATCCCATTTCCCCCCGAGCAGTCTACACACAGTTCATTAAGCATTTGTGTAATGGGATGGACTCAGGCTGAGCTGCACTTAATTTTGTGTTTGAATTGAAAGTGAAAATCAATGAATGAATTCTGTGAATTGGAATGGGATTTGAAAATCCTAGCGCCTGAGCTGCCCCCGGGTCACCTGGCGCCCCACAGTCACAGCGCTGCCCCCAGGTCACCTGGCGCCCCACAGTCACAGCACACATCATTGCCCGTCATCCGCTGCACTTCAGAGATGATCTCTTTTGTCAGTTCCTGGACGATGTTATTTTCTCCAGTGTTGTCATCTCCTTTAAATGCATTGTTTAAAGCTTCTTCTTTGCTGTTTTGCAGCACAGACATCCATCTAGAAAAACAGGGGCAAAATGGTTTTAAATGCCAAGAACAAGTGCTAAGTCCCTGTCTAGAGTCCCACCTCCAAATGACTTACATCTGACATTCCTGCTCATCTTCTGCTTGGAAGTGGTACGTTCTGTCATCTGCATGACAAGAGGAATCTTGTCAATTGTAAACTCAGACACTAATCCATATACAATTCCAAAGAAAGTGCTTTATAATTAACCTCAGGCATAACCTTAGCCCTGTGCTAGAAAATAAACAATTTGTACAAAATCAAACTCTCATGCTCTTCAAATGCCTACCTTTGCCTAGTAAGTGTGGTTTTGTAATGTAAATGAATAGAGCCATCCTATTCCACTATTCAAGTATAAGAAGATGCAGCTTCCAAAAGGGAAACTATTCTGAAAACCATCCCTAGCCTTTCAAAAGCTTTATTTTCTTTTCTTAAGTTACTGCAGAGTTGTAACAAAAAAGGAAATTGTTCCAACTCTTTGAATAAGAAAAGTAACTATTTTAGAAGTTTTCTGGCCTTCTTATTAAAAAGATCATTATAAGGAGTTCTAAGAATTATATGTGATTAGAGTCCTATGTTACAGATAAAACTAAAGCAATGGTATAATGTTAAATAATGCTGGAATAGAAAATGTTACATTCATATACAGCTGGTGTCAGCCATGTTTTACACGTGTCAGCCAGAATGCTGAGCCCTGTGTCTGGGCAAGTAGGAGGGAGCAAAAAACTACTGTTTTTATAAATTTTCTCTAAGTTTAAAATCAGTTCAAAATAAAAAGTCAGGAGGAAAAAGAGAAGACATCAACTAACAATATCTATTTTTAGGAATGTACAAGAAGTATGTGTGCCCCTGAAAATAAGCTAACACGTCCTCCTCCAATAGTTTTTATACTCCTGAAAGCATTTTGATTGTTAGAACAATTCCTGGTGAGATGCCTGGAAAGCTTAGTCCAAAGGGGTTAAACGACAAAAACAAATGTAGTCAGTGCTAGAAAATTCAGCTCTTCTCACTTCTGGTCTGGTGCTTTTTCTATACACTACTTAAAAAAAAAATAACACCAGCGGAACAGTACTACATCCTCTCTATCCTTACTTTCTGTTACTTAAGAGAGAAATAGAGTATAAAAAAATTATTTCAAGTTGAAAAGGATAATGTTATGATCCACATTTTAGCACTTGTGCAAACTCAACCATTCAAAGAAATTTAGCCTTAGGTTTAAGAAAAAGGATTAAAGTCACTTCCTTCTGCCCCTCGGCACAGCCTGTCTCATCTCATCTGGGGGAGGGCCTGGGAAGCAGCAGCTACGTCTTCCAAGTCCCACTCACATGCTTTGGGTGCCCGGCCTGGAAAGGTTTGCTAAGTGGATTACAGAGTACTTATGAAGATGGCAGGTAGTGCCAGAGGCCAGTTCTAACACTGAACTCCTACTTCACGGTCAAGCCAGGCACAATTCAAGGAGACAAAGGAGAGCAAGCATGTCCTTAGGCTAGTTTTACATTCCAGTGTGAAAACTGCAGAAGCAACAGACAGACCTCTGTGAAAACTTCCTACTAAGAACCTCATCCACTACAGACTCTCAAGATATCTATAAATAAAAGAAGTTCCAGCCAGCTTTGACCATGAAGGAAAGTGAAAACAAGAGGAGAGAGTGGAGATGATCAGGGCCAGTCATTAAGGAGGCATGCTGAGGAAGAGTGCTCCTCTGAGACCTAGACTATAAATCTAATAAGAGCTACTAAGCCGAGGGGTGGACCCAGGACAGTCACTCCCCTAAGGCTGTCTTACTCAGTGCTCTAAGCTAGATCACCTCAAACTTCTCACATATTTTACATCCCACTACAATGACTGTGGTTTTGGGGGAATGGCTCAGGAGTTGAATTTGTGATGGTTTAGGCCACATACCAACACGACTGAGATCTGGTATAATGTAATCATTTCATTGATGAAACGCATATAATCACCTTCATGATGAGATCTGCCATTAGCAACTGCTGTTGCTATGTCTTGAGTTGGAATCAACTCACAGCTGATCCTGTAGCAGGTTCTGAGAGGCAGTAAATCCCACAGAAGGAGAATGCCTGTCTTCTTCCCTCATGGCACGTGGTGGATTCAAACCACATACTTCTGGGTTGGCAGTGTAACTGCTTGACACTACACTACCAGAGCTCCCTCCATAAAGCAACGAATCAGCTGAAGTATCGGAATGTTTTCTTAGAGGTATTGTCTACACTAAATATGTATATATATCGATGCGTCACAAAGTTCTCTTGTTTTTTGCTCAGTCTAAATCCTGTATCTGGCTTTTCACCTTTAGTTATATGTATTTGAACCACTGGTCAGCTTTACTTGCAAAACATGAACTCATCAAGCTCCAAAGCAAGCAATCTGCAGTCTTGCCTACTAATCTTGGGTTTGCAATGTCCACAGCTGTATGAGGCAAGAGATGGTTCTTTCTCAAGGTCTGACCCACAACCCTGGGACTTGCTAGCTTCCACAAGCATATGAATATTCCCTTGAGCTAAGTCTATTTCTCTTTTTTCCTTGGTGGCATTCAGTTTTCTTTGTTTTATATATAAAAGAAAGCTTAGCTGGTGTTGCTTCTTTAGAGATCTAGCTTAAGGTACAAGCCCAGTCTGAGAATAAAAGAGCTGACTGTGTACCCAGAAGTGCTGGCCTTGCCATGGAAATGCTGAAGCCTTTAGATGTTTCCGTAAAGCTCATGCTGCTGATCAGAATGGAGAAACCCTGTTTAGCAGGTGTCATGAAATGAACTACAATGTTGTTGTTGATTGCCTCTGAGTCAAGCACAACTCATAGCGACCCATGAACAAAAGACCTTTCCTTATAGAAAGAAAGTTATAGGAGAAAGCTTTTCTATAACTATGGATATTTATCAAAGTTCCTAAATTTCTGGAGGCAAGTTGTTTAGGAAGTGGATGCCACTCCTGCTTCCAAACCTGTCTTAAACTGGGAGCTCCACCAAACACTGTCCATCATGGGTAACTGTTATGGCTTTGGCATCCCAACGGCACAAGGTTCAGCATCACAGCAACCCCAGGTTACCTCATTACAGCATATTTATAGAAGAGTGCTGTACCACTAAAAGTGTTCCTCCAAAATATATAATAACAATCAACTTTAAATTCAAAGGCCCTCCCTGATGTCTTGGAGACTGTAAACACGGGGCTTAAATTATGTTATGTTGTTATCATGTGCTGTTGAGTAGCCTGTGACCTATAGCGACCGTGTATATACAGCAACTCTGAACCCTCCCTGTCCTGAGCCAGTCTCACTAATTCCAACACACCAACCCCCATTTCCTGAAATACTGTATCAATCCATCTCATCCAGGATCTTCCTTTCCTGCTCTCTCTGTCCACCCTTCCGAGCATGATGTCCTTCTCCAAGGACAGGTCTCTCCTGGCCATGTGCCCAAAGTAAGTGAGGTGGAGCTTCAAAATCTAAGCCTCCAAGGAGAGACTTGGTTTCACCCTCTCCAAGACAGACCTATTTGTTTTCTTGGCAGTCCATTCTATGTTCAAGATTCTTCTCTAGCACCACTACTCGAAGGATTAGGGTTAGGTATCTGGTTAGGTTAAAATTCTTCCTCTGTCATCCTTAGTCACTGTCCAGCTCTCTGAAGCATAACAAGTAATTGAGAAGACCATGGCCTGGATGTACTCCCAAAATATATGTCAGCTTGGCTGGGCCAGGCTCTTCAGTAGTGTGGCAGTTCTATAATGATGCAAGCATGCCAACAGCCTGAGCAGATGCAGACAGAGGATTACAGTGGGATATAACATCCTTACTCAGATCACAGCTCTGATCTGATGTGAAGGGCGTTTCCTAAGGTGTGGCTCGAATCACCTCTTCACTTAGGACAGATAAAAGGAGCAGAGAGGAAGGATGCCATCATTAGGAAGGAGAGCTGGGAGCAGAGTGTTCCCTGCACTGAGAACTTCTAGGCCCAGTGGGAAATTGATGCCAAGATACATGGAGATCTCCAAGGACCACAGGCCTACAAGTGCTCACTGGAGACAATGACCTGCCTCCAGAACTAAAGGGAAGAGAAAGCCTGCTCCTGAAGCCAGCACCCTGAGTTAGGACTTCTTTCTATACTGTGAGAGAATGCACTTTGTTAAAGCTCTCCATTGTCATGTTTCCTTTGCAACACCCAATAACTAAGTCCAATAGAGGAATGGTTAGCAGGAGAGACTTACAGGTGAAGCCAGCTGGTCAGTATGGGCTCTAGGGAGATCCTACGGGCAACCTTACAAAGTGAAGACTAGCAGGGACAGGCAATTACTGGAAATGCCTCGTGAGCCTAAAACATCATCCTCACTGTCTACTGTATAAATTGGGTTTTCTTTCTCTACTCACATGATGTTTTCAAGAACCTAACAGAATCCTGGTGATTACTTATTTTACTAGCCTCGTCAGTACACAGAAGAAGAATCCACTGAATGAGCAAAGACATTTTCTCAAGAGTCAAACAGAACTAGATCTTGAACACAAGTCCCCCTACCTCTCAGATGCTCATCTTGTTAGGGTTTTACCACTATGCAATGATTTTCTCTAAGATTCTTGGGGTATATAACAGGTTTTCAAGTATCCCCTAATAACTAAAAAATACATGACATGGCAACAAAGTGTCTTTACAGTAATACTCCTGGGACAGACAGTAGCATCTTTCAAAAGCTAGTTGAGGAAGGAAATTTATAGAGTTGAGATTCATTTTTTCCTTTGAGGGAAAACGGAGAGATAAGAGTATATCTCAAGATGACAACAGATAAGGACAAATTTATGAGTGCCTCAAACCAGACTCTATAGGCCATTTTGGACACCACAGGCTAAAAGATGTTATCCCAAATTTATTATGCTTTAAGTATGAACAGAATCTTGGACAAAAGTCAGCTTACATAGAACGTATCTATATTAATACATAATAATAATATATATAATAAGATTTATATACAACCACACTCTCAAACATGTAAGAAATACGCAATACATGTTTGGTTGGTTAAAAGAATAAGGAAATTCTAATTATGCACATTTGCTATCTATACGCTCTATGATAATGGGTTCATTCTGCTATATTTACCCTCCATGATGACTGTAATAATGCTAAAAATGTGAAGTTAGAAGCTCAACTACCATGAGTAGATGCTTGCATCAAAGGTACTAAAGAAGGAAATGCAGAAGAGAATTTCAAATTCTTATGAAATCTCAACTTTCTGGAGCCACTGAAATCTGGATGAGTCCCAAAACTATTCCCCCTGAGATTATTTTAAACTTTAAAACAAAAAATTCCCTGAAGTCTTCTTTTTTTTTTTTTTAAATAGTTAAGCTGAATTAATAAAGATCATGTGTCTTGATATGCTCTTTCAAGATCTATATGAAATCAAACCACCAATAGTAACTCAAAGGTTAGTAGACAGGAAACTAAGGAAGCACTGAATGTGTTCCTTATTGGAAGAAGAGTTTAGAAAAGGAGTATGAAAGTGGCAGCACAACTTGACCAAAGTAACCAATACCACTGAACTGTTCATGAAATAGCTATTGAACTTCTCTGTGTTTGTGTGTATACACACACACACACACACACACACACACACACACACAAGATATATATTTTAATCAGAAATAAAAAAAATATAGGATGGGGAATATTTTGGAGCTGTTTACAAGTCTTTAAAAAGAAATGCTTCTATATATATGGCATTGAATCTGGGGTCTCCCCACAAGTGGTTGCTGGAGGTGACTGGACAGCAAGCAAAGGAAAGCGCTCCCATCCAACTCCATACAGAGTGCAAAACAGCGGGGCTTCAAAGAGTTTCATTCAAGTTCAAGCCCTTGTGGAGAATTTTCTTTTTCTATCCTAGATATGTTAAAGATGAATCTATATTCTAACAGGATCCCTAGGTGATTCTAACAGATCCTGTTAAGATGTAATGTAGACCCTGATTCTATCTGGGGTAGAAAAGGGAATTTCAGCAGGGAGTATATTTAGAATGAACATGTTTGAAGCCCACAACACAGGCAGGCTTTTAAGTTAGCCGTAAGTGACAATCACGTATTAGAGGGTAGTTTATCACTTGAGTGACATGCTATGGATGAAAGGAGCTCTGCTGGAGTAGTCTGCAGCAGGTTGTACTGTTGTCAACCAAAAGGCTACATCCCTCAGGGGGTTTGAACCCACCGGCTGTTTGAAAGGAGAAAGATGGGCAGCCTCTTCCATTCTATTTACAGCCTTGAAAACTCAATGGAGAGTCACTAAAGGTCAGAAATCAACTTGAAGGCTGTGAGTTTTTGTCTGTTTTGTTTATGAAACCTTCTTTTTTATCCAGAAAAAGTAAAGGCTAAAACTCTTAAAAAATATTCCCTAGGTGAGCTTTGGTGGCCTAGTGGCAAGAAGCTGCACTGCAATCCCAGGGGTGAGCGGTTTGAATCCACCAGATGCTCTGCTGGAGAAGAGACAATCTCCTCCTGAACCAGTCAGATCTGATTTGATGGAACACACACATAATAATAATAATAATAATAATATTCCCTAGACACCTACAATGATGGTATTGGTTTTTTTGTCATCAGCAGTTCACCTAGTGAGTGTTGATATTTTGGTTCTGAGTGAAGCTTAAAAAACAAAAATATTCTCCTAGACACTTTACAGAATTATTTATGAATCAAGGGCCTGAGAACAAGGTTTGGTAAGAAGAGAAAATGGAAGTCTGTGGATCTTAGTAGAGCAACTCGGTGCAGGGAGTTAGCAGCAAAAAAGGAAATTTTTAGTTTGCAAATAAGTCTAGAGTCCAAAGGACAGAACAAACACTATCTAAACCCTCTGGACATTACATGGTGTTCAACCCTCACAGTTTAATACAGCAGATATTAGAAAGGGGAATGGGGAAGAGTCTAGTGATATATCACTGTGGGCCCCAGTTTCTTCACTTACCTAGCAAAATGAGGATAATGATAATTACCCTACAGGTTTGCCGGAAGCTCTGAATTAACACCACAAATTAGTTCCTGGCCCTCAATAATATAATTCAAGAAATATTTTAAAAACGAGCCATCTCTAAATCAGGGTTACTGAGTCAAGTGTGGGAAGACTCATATTCCTAAGAAAGCACAGTGAAGAACTTTCCTTGTAAATACAGACCTTTGGTCCAATTCCCTAGTGAGACAGTCTTTGGACTCCCCAAATGTAGCCCTGTTCCAGAAAACAGCCAGAACAATGGGATTATTTTATCTTATGTAAAGTATCATTAGCACTATGTCTTTTATTAGAGGTTCTCAGTAAACATTTGTCACAATAAATGGTCTGGTGCTGATTCTGATGTGTAGGGCAGAGTAAAAAGGTGCCATATAAACAGAGACTCATTTTGTGGTGGGAAAGAGAAAAAAAAATCTCAAAATAGAAAATCTTAAGGGCTATAATGGATCTACTAAAGGCCTTATCACCTTGCATAATGTTACCTGTATTATGCAGGCATTTTAAAATCGGATTTTGCTTTAAAAAAAAAAAGAAAAGGCAGAAGGAATTTTAAACTCCAGGGATTACCTAGAATAATCTCCTGGGTCACAAATGGGGAAACTGTAACTCAAGAGACAAGATGACATAACTGTTTACAGAGCCAAGGAGAAGGAGGGTCAGTCCCCCAAGCCAATCTTAAAGATTAACTGAAGATTGACACATAAACAAGCACTAACGGAAACAAGGAGTGGTGGTCTGGTGGTAAGAAGCTGTGCTGCATTCCCAGAGGCACGTGATTTGAATCCACCGACTGTTTCGTGGGAGTAGGATGGACAAGCTCCTCCCGTGTGATTTACTGCCTCTGAAAACCCACAGGAGGGTCAGCTATGAGCTGGTTCTGACTGGATGGCACACAACAACAAAAGAAATAGAAGGCATGTACGTCACAAAGAAACAAAGCAAAACAATTGCTGAAAATGTATGGTTTGAAATGGGACTGATGTCCAGAAGAAACTTTAACTTCTCTATGGCATAGCATCTGGGAAGAAACTTACGTGAAATAAGGTCAAAACACTTTTTCTCCTCAGGGTTTGTCTTTACTTGGCATGTTAACAGGTTGAGCTTTGCAGGAGGACGGTTAGCCTGTTTTGGTTTAAAAAAAAAATTTGTGGGTGGAAGGAATGGAAAAAGCATACAATATCATTCTTCATTAAACTGCACCAAGATGAGGTTTATAACTAGTTTAAATGATAGCTGTGGAATTTAGATTTCTCTAGGGAGTCATGACAGTCTTAACACCCACATTACAGCATGTCTTCCAGTCCTAGGAGACACCTCTTACCTTTCACCCCTACACAGAACACAGACCCACCCAGAAAGGAGGGACAGCTGATACCCACACTGGGGCCAATGGCAGTGCAGTCTGTGAGATCACACTGGTCCTGACACTCGATCTTAATGTCTACTCCTGACACAGACTATCTGTAGAGTTACCTGGGCACCAATCTCAATTTCTGATCCACTTACAAAAACTGTTTTATGCTGGTGGGAGGGAAGGTGTTCATTCCCTATGAGACAATGACTACCAAAGAGTTTTTTTTTTACTTCAGAGATGTGAATATCACCAAATACAGAAAAAAAGTCAAAGAATATTCTTTATTTGACCAGGTAAGGGCACTTGTCACTGCATACTATAAAATGATGACCACAGAACTGATCACAAAACTTATTAACTGATAATGTTAATCATTATAAATTATTTCAGATTTACGTTAATAATTATGCACTATCTATCTGTCTATATTAAATATCAACTGACAGAAAAGCTGTAAAACAATTTATGGGAGAAAATTTCTAAACATACTATTTATTAAAATTTTACTCCCTGCAATAAATTTTTTTTAATGTTGTCATTCGTTTATGCTTCACCAGATTCTAGTGTTCTCTGGGTACTTAACTTGGGAATTGTGGTCTAGTAAAAAACTCAGGAAGAATTGAGAAGGAAAAAAAAATAGGAAGGTCTTAAAGACTCAGTGTTTACTCTGAAGTCATGGATTATTAAGTGTTTTTCCCTTTTCAATCATGTCAATCCTATTTTCTCCCAATTTGTCAGGCCTTTAAAAGAAAGTCTGCATGCCTCTTTCTGTATGATTGATAATTTTTTAAATCGCATAAGAGCCAGTAGGTATTTCTTGCAGTTTAACATGATCTCTAGCCTTTGATGATGTGGTAATGCTATGATTTGGCAAACAGGATATCTAATTAGAATTATTTCATCCCAAGGACCCTGCCTTCCAGTGCCAGGAAAACAAAATGAACCTTGGCTAACAGGGAATAGCAAATTAGGTTTCCATTAAATTCCAGCCCAGATGTTATCACTACTCCAATGCTGTAAAGAGCTACATAACAATTTTGTCTTCCAAAAGCTGCCGGCTTCCCAGGAAGGTTATTCCTAAGAGTAAGAATACACCCCGTGATCCGTTTCTTAAATACCTGACTTTCAGTGCATGCCAGATACTGCTGGTAGTAGTAATAGTAGTACATTTCCTCAGTCAAATCTGAAAAGCTATCCTTTCTTTCTGAAAAATGCTGGCTAAATAGGTGATCTATGTAAGCAATCAAACGAAAGTAAAACTAAACAAGGCACCTCAATTGTCTTTCCTCGTACAGGCTCATTCGCTTTCATTTGGGGAAGTCTTCAGGTTTCTGATTTTCAGAGCAAACAGCGTAACAAACAGGAGAGGAGGAGGAAAAGTGCTCATAACCAACAGAAGGCAGCTAGATGAACTGACTTATTCTCCTCGCAAGGCAGGCCTGCCTCTGCCTGGCTCTCCCCCAGCAGGCAATGACTGCTTCCAGGGGCTCCCTTTCCAGGCTGCGGAAGCAGAGGAGATTCCCTAGAGAAAGTTTTCTCTCCCAACTCAAAGCTCTTTTTAAATATGCTAAGTTGTGCGACAAGCTGGGTTGTGTGCATACTAGTAAAGCTAGTTATAGCTCTAACACCTGCCAAAAACTGGGGCAACCATCAAAATGTAGGGAAAATTAAACCCCTATCTTTCGAGAGGGAGCTCAAGCAATGGCAGTGACATGAATCAAGGTTAATAATGCTGCTGGCAAAGAATGCACTAGGCTTGTTTTTATTTCTGTCATGGATGGAGGCACCCTTTGTGGCTTATACTGAAGCCCTGGGTCTAGAAAACCAAACCCCTCACCAAACCCCTCGCCATGCACTCAGTTCTGACTCACAGTGATTCTACAGGGTGGAATCACCTTCGCCGCAGAGTTTCCAAAGCTGTGACTGTTTTGTGAGAAGACTGCCACATCTTTCACAGAGTGGCTGGTGGGCTTGAACTGCAGTCCTTTCCGTTAGCAGCTGAGTGCTCACGCACTGTGCCATGAGAGTTTAGAGAAGCACTCTAACGAGGCAAAAGTATCAAATGCCTTGAGAGCTGTGCCATGGAGACCAAGGATGCATACACGTGTTTTATGACATTTTCTGCACTGATGCAGTATGCCCAAGTTAAAAGAACTGGAAAGGAGAATGCTGAGAACGGGCTCCAGACCTACAGGCACTCTGGGGTGGGAAGAGGCCTGACCACCATGCAGCCAAACATGCTCGAGTTTAAAAAGAAGCAGTAGGAGCTCAACAGAGCTGCTCCCCATGGTGCACCGCCTCATAGTAGACACATTCATCTATCTATGGAAAGGACGTTCATGCAGAATTCAAAATGCATGTTCCAGGAGTGAGTTCCCAATCATAAGCTCAGCAAAAACGGTTTTTGAAAAAGACAAATGACCTTTATTTGCCCAGTCAACACAGTTAATCTCCGCAGCCAACAGTCCTCATGGGAGTCCTAGAGACCACACCTGACACATCTTAGCTCGATTTTCTCTTTCTTTTCTGATGAATGGAACCAGTGGGGGGGGGGAACCCCTAAAAAGCCATGAGGTGACCCACCAATGGAACACATTCCACGCTGCACAGGCATCCATCAAACAGGCTTTTACAGTTTTCTTGCTCACAAACTCTGTGAAGGGATGCTTTCCCAGAATCTACCCTGAGCAAAGAAAGACCTTTCCATATGTGTCTAAAAAGCCAGTCTGCACTCCCTGTACTCCCAGCAGGTAGGCAAACACTCACAGACATCTTCGCTATCACCATCTAACATTACTAACGCTGCTAACACAGATGCAGCACAAGGCCTCCTGCTCAGGGAATGACAAGAAAAGCCATCATCAAGTATTCCCAATAGCAACAAAACGAGAACCAGCTTGAGACTTGAGACATTTTCAAAAAAGTCTGCCTGCTTATACAGTTCTCATCAAATCCTATCACACCAGCTAAGGCGATACCATGTTTGATGCCACTGTGGTGTGAGGGGCTATGTTTGTAACTGTGATTAAAATTCTTAGTTTATGAGAGAGAGATTAGTAACAATTTTATTCTGATTTTTTGTTTTATAGACTAGGCTCTACATATCATGGAACAGGGCTGGGACTTTGGTATCAATTTTCCTGCATGGACTCTTATAAACAGGATGAAAGAAGAGGGGCTTCATTACAGTTGGGCCCAGCATGTCAAGTTTCAATAAAACGGCTGAAATCCGTTTTCTTGAATTTCTGATTCTCAGCATCATGACTACTTACATTTTTATCTCCTTAAGGGAATAGACAGGCCAAGACGAAAGTAGAAATCTAGAGTAAGATGCTAACTATTCAAAAAGAAACATATCTAGGAGAACAGTGTGCTGCTTTTCAGTTTTTTAAAGTCCCAGACAACCTGGCTTATCAGTTATTCTGATCAGGCAGGCAGTAAATGCTAAGAAGGCTCTCTCTGGGTAGAAAAACATAAACATGGTATGCAGGTGTACCAAATTAAGGCTGAATCCAAACAAGCTTCACTCAGTGGGGAAATCCTTTATAATGCATACTTAATACCCTAAACACACCTACAACTTAAAAACATATAAACAAACATAAATAAAAATGGGCTTTTCTGAAGTTGGTCCTGACTCATGACAAACCCGTGCATGTCAGAGCAGAGGTGAGCTCCCCAGGGTTTTTGGTGGGTACGTCTGTGAGAAGGAGTTGACCAGACCCTGTCTTGTGAAGAGCTTCTGAATGGAATCAAATGGCTAACTTCTCAGTCAGCAGTCAAAGGCATTAACCATTTATAAACACAAGGACTACAAACACACATAAAAGAACATTACCAACACATGAGTGTACAGAAATTCACTCGCCAAGTCTCCCACCCCAACACCATTCTTACCTCCCTGTAACAAAGACAAATTAGAATACTTACAGTCCCATGGGATATGGTCAGAAAACCATTTTTAACAGAACATTTCCTCTTCTGCCATACTTTCCGGATCCTTATGGATAAATAATAACACCATAAAAAACAAGAATTTAGAAATTTTTGACATGTGAGACAATAAATGTAAAACTTAAGCTGGCAACACCACTTTACGTACCCATCACTTTTCTTGTAGAGGTTGCCATTCCGTTCTGTTCCGTGTTCTTTGTTTCCCTGAGGCTGATGTAAACTATAGGCTGTACTCTGGCGAATTTGTGAATCCTAAAAATATTGTCATAAAATTATTTTTAACTCTGCCCTTATCCCCATAAGGAAACCCATGTCTCAAACAAACAAGAGTAGATACATTTTCTTTCTTCTCATCATACCAAAGCAAGGCCATACAATTTATACTCAGAACTCTTAAATGCAACTTTAAGGCTGGAGGAAAAAATATTGAAAATAAGGTATCTCTAAATTGCTTTAGAGGATAAGCCATTTGATGTTACAAACCTTTAATTAATCATAAACCTCAAGTCTCTGACAATAAGACAACAACAAAAACCCATTCTTGTCAAGTTGGAAACAACTCAGAGCAGTTTTCAGAGGCTGTGAACTGCACGAAACTGCTCATCTTCCTCCTCGGAGCAGCTGCAGATCTGAATGCCTGTCTTTGGGATGGCGGTGCAACTCCTTACCTGCTAGGCCACCAGCACTCTCTTCCAACAATAAGAAACAGCTCCTAATATGACAAAAGATCCCTCAAGAAAGAAGTCAATGTGATAGGATTGAAAGACTAAAGATTTTTAAGAAAGGAGCTTAGAGGGAAAGAATCCTATTTTTATTTTTAACTATAGACAAGTTATTTAAACTCTCTGGCTCAACTGTAAAATTGAGCTCTGGTGGCCTGGTGGTAAGAAGCTGCACCATAGTTCCAAAGGCACATGGTTCAATTCCACCACCTGCTCTCTGACAGAGAACGGGCAGCTCCTCCTGCGTGACTTACTACCTTGGAAAACCTGCTGGAGGGTCAGCTATGACTTAATGGCAAAACAACAACATATTAATAAGGAGAGTAAATGATAACAAGATTTGAGTAAGATCAGATTTATAAAAATCTGCAAAGTGGAGTATACTTGGGGTGGGAGTGGAGGGTGGGGGGGGATTGTATACCAATGAATGAATTTTTCTTTTACTTTTCAAAGGAACTGGGGATGGGGAGGTGGGTGAGAAAAGTGCAACAATGAATGAATGGAAATCCAAAATCTCTGTAAATGTTCATTAAAATTAATAATTAAAAAAATCTGTTAAGTGACAGGTATTGGACAAATACTTATTTTCTAATGCCATTGATGTCAGGTGGACAGAATTGTGGCACAGAACTGTCTAACTGCTTCAGACCACCAACTAAGAGTGTTAAGAAAGACACATCTGCGTGGCCAGCTGAGGATCTGGCTGGGTGAACTCCAACCTATAAGCTTCTTAAGACAATGATCATCCAAAAATTCCCAAGGTGTAAGCTCAGTAGTATCTGGTTTTTAATTGGTGGTTCATAAATGCCATTAAACAGCCTGATCCAAGAGCCAAAGAGGCTCCAGTGCTGGCAGCGAGAAATCTGGCAGCCCTAAGGGAAACCAGGGGGAACAAGATGTGAACAGATACTTTCTCGGTCAATCAGGGCTTAGAGCTGCCTCTGTTTGTTAAGAACCTCCAATCTAGTTGATTTCATAATAGAAGAAATAGACACATATAAAATCAAGAGACTTGTTCAAGATCCAAAACTTGTTAAAGCCAGAGCAGAAAGCAGAACTCAGTCACACTTTTCATTCTATGCCCCTTCTATTACGCCATGTTGCCCCATGCAATCACATCCCGAAAGACTAAAGCCAGTTTCATCCCTTTTATCATGAAGCTGGCCATCACCGGGGCCAAGTAAACACAAACACAAACAACGAAAAAAACAACATCTGGACATCAATGAGATACTTTACTGTTGCATAATACTCCACGGTGTGAATATATTTTAATTTTTTAATCATCCGCCCATTGATAGAAACTTGAGCTGTTTCTCTTTGCTATTGTAAATAACACTGCAGTGAACACGGGTGTGCATATAACAGTTGATATGACAGTTCTAGGGAGCGTTGGTGGCTTGATGGTAAGAAATTATTTTAACGCAAGGTATGTGGCTCAAATTCACCAGCTGCTCCATGGAAGAAAGATGTGCAGTCTCTTCCCATGAGATTTCCTGCCTCTGAAGACCTGCTGGTGGGATGCTATGGGTCGGTTTCAACTCAACTGTACACAACAGGGAGATTGCGATATCAAGTGGGATTCCAATCTGTAAGGGTTTATTTCTATGTTCCCAATTCTATTTTGTCGCTCCCCTGTCCATTCTTAGGGCTGCTTCATATTGTCTTGATCACTCCAACTTTGTCAAAGCTTTTGGATCAGAAAATTTGAGTCTTCCAACTTGGTCTTTTTCAATATTGTTTCAGCTATTATGAGCGCTTTGCATTTCCATATTAATTTAGAACCAGCCTGTCAATTTCTACAACGAGGTTTCTGACAGAGATTACATTGTCTGTACTGTTGAATAGAAACAGGACTAACTTTTCTAATCAACGCACATGAGACACCTGACACTAACTTCTGAAATGCTATAATATCTTAGAAATGTAAAGGAAAACATCCATTTGAGCAATTATTAATGTGCTTTAAGCACTGCATTACTAAGCTGATGAGGCTGAGCAAGCTGACACATATGGGGGAAATGGTCTCAATAGCCAGAGATCTGGACAAGCGAGGCAAACCTCTCATTCGTGGGGTGAGGATGGTCTCAGCTCTGCATTCTCACAAAATAGCACTATGTCAGCACTAGAAATTTAGAGCCAGCTAATTTTAAACATTGCTAGGAATAAATGCAGTCAGTAGAGGGGAAATGGAGAAATACTGCTCACCTATATGAATCTCTGTGAAGGACTAAAAATAAACCTGTCAAGAGACTAAATTGCACAAGTGAGAAATAAGTCTATTGATTTGGAAAGGAAAAAAAATTCTTCATAAAGTGGTGAAATCATGTGACAGCATTGCTAAAAGTGTTCATGCAAAATATATTCATCAGAATGATACACAGGTCATCAGAACAGGAATAGGGGCATTCACCTTTTCAATAAAATCAGACCTTATGCCAGAAGTTAAAGAAGACATAATATATTTATTCTTTAACGTAAATGTGCTTCTCTTGAATCAATTTTTTAAAACTGGAGGATAAACTGAACCTAAGTGATGGAGAATAAAATGTAAACATTTAAATAAGGGGAGATGGAAGGAATATACTGAGTCATTATATAGAAAGGAATTGGCAGATACAGAGGAATTTAAAGAAATAACATATGAGCAAGAGCC
>NW_006399973.1:2645004-2669356 GCF_000299155.1 Elephantulus edwardii | reverse complement strand
AACACCATTTATTTTTGTTTTGTTTAGAATACCATCTTTTAAACATAAACTCAAACCTGTCTTAGAACTAATTATTTCTGGATCATTTAGGTGACCGCTAAGTGACCCAAGATCCACCACCTTCTCCACCAGTACAGAATGGCTGATCAAGCACAGGGATGAGTAATGAAGCCAGTCCTTACACAATCAAAGCTTTTTTACATAACTTTCCAACTTAACAAAATATAATTCAAAAGAAAAGGGCTTCTCCGCGTAGGAGAACAGGCAAATAAAGAAGAGGCAACAAGATGGAACATTCCACATTATCTGATTCTTGGAGACAGTACTTTGCGCTTTTTCCCTAAGAGAAATAAGACAAACTAACATTTTCTTGAAAACCTTCCAATGTGGGACTGCATGTCAGAAATAAGCAGGTTAAGTGGGCATTTTATGGGAGAGCAGAAGTGCTCATTAAATTCTACCAAGTCATTGGGTCACGATCTTATGACATCCTGATGAGTCCTGGCCCCTGGCATAATCCATGACCTTAAGTTTTGTGTGGCCTTTGAGAGATGCCAAGATAAATCTACCCAGATATAAGTCTTAATATCTGAAAGGGAAAGGAGTTAAAGGGCAAAGCTTTTTAAAGCTCTTGTGGTCTAGAGGCAAGAAGTTGCAACCCTGAAGGTGCTGCAATCCTGAAGGCATGCATAATTCAAGGCCAGGAGCCACTCCTGGGAGAAGGATGGGCAGTCTCCTCCCATGTGATTAACAGCCTCTGAAACATCACTGAAGGCTCAGCTATGGGCCAGTTCCAACTGGACAGTACGCAACAACAGTATATACATTTTAACTTGTAGCATCAGATGTTTCTTTGAGATACTTGAGGTTCAAGAAATCACAGTTGCAACTATTCTCTTCCAATGTTCCAATCTACCTCTCAGAACTCTTTTATCACAGCTGAGCCTCTCTTCTAAGTTCTATGTGGTTATGAGAACCAATGACGAAGAGGGAGGGAGAGAGAAAAGAAGCATAATCTTTGGCTTCTTTGTGCAATCTCTTGGCAGAGAGATAAGGAATGGGTTGGTTTGTTGTTTTTTTTTTTTTTAAAAAAAGGAAACATAATAGGAATACAAATTTTTATACTACATATGTCTTCTTCTCAATATGGGTTGAAGCCCAACATCAAGAAATCAAAGATCTTCCCTAATGGGTCAACTGGCAGCACAATGAGACTGAGATTGTTAAGAGCTTCAGTTTGTGTAGCTTTACTATCAACACTCTTGGTTCCAGCAGCCAGGAAATAAAAAAGATAAATTGCACTGGGAAAAAAATGCTGTTTCTCCAAAATGCTGAAGAGTAACAATGTCAGTCTAGAGATTAAGGACATGGTCCTTAATCTGATCCAGGACATGGTCTTCTCAATTAGTTGCTATACATCAGAAAACTGGACAATGACTAAGGGTGAAAGAAGAATTGATGTCTTTGAGTTGTGTGCTGGAGAAGAGTAGATGGACTGCTAAGAGAACAAACAGGTTTGTCCTAGAGGGGGTGAAACCAGGCTGCTCCTTGGAGGCAGCCCTGTCTCACATACTTTGAGCATGTTGCAAGAAGGGACCAGTCCTTGGGGAGGGACATCATGCTTGGGAGTGTAGAGGGAAAGCACAAGAAAGGAAGACCCTCCATGAAACAGACTGAGTCAGTGCCTGGGGTAATGGGGGTAAATGTGTCAGAGACAATGAAATTAGCTCAAGATAGAGCCGGATTCAGAGCTGTACATAGGGCCACTATGAGTTGATGTCAACTTGACAGCATATAACAACAACAATATGTCATCTTCTCAGAAAGCATATGTGCAGATAATTCTTGTGATCAGTGTTTGCTGGATGCTTGAAGTTCCTCTGAAAAGTGGGAGGCATGATGTTAAATTCGTTCACCATTTTTCAAAGGAACCGTAAGTTTGCTTACTATATGGACAACAAGACTGAAAGGAAAGCACTGAGTCATGGACGAGGAACAGTATTTTCCAATCTTACCCACTCCTGTCAAGTTGATTCCAACACCCACAGTGACCCTTGAAGGCAATAAATCTTTATGGGAAAACGTTGCCATGTTTTCTCCCTTCGGTTATTCTCATTCATTGATTCACTCACTTACTCACTCACTCACTGCCACTGGATTGGAAACAACTTATAGTTGAAGCCCAGAGGGCTTTCAGATGGGAGGAGACTGTCCATCTTCGTCCATTGGAGGAGCTGGTGGATGTGAAATGACTGCCTTAAGGTCTAGAGCACAAGTCTCTACCCTCTAGGCTACCAGAGCCGGTTAGTTAGTAAGTAGCCTAACATACAACTACTATGCTATTAGAGCTCCTTAAACATAACCATCTCCTTCTCACCACCTATGTTTTCTATTTGAGAGTTGATGCTGTCTAATAGAAATCAACCCATTCCCCATTAATTCTGGGACTCTTTTTAAAGAACTTGCTAAATATTATCTATTAAAGTCACACAATGGAGGTGAAGGGAGGTCATGTGACCTTGGAGGAAGGAGCTGCACCATCAACCCAAAGGCAGTAGCCTTCAATTTCCTGGATGTTGCTATCAAGGGTGCTGACTGTGGAACCAAGTAAGATGAAATAGTTGACAATTTCAATCTTTTCTCTCTCTATCATGATGCTGCTTATTGGCCCAGTGGTGAGGATTTCTGTTTTCTTGGTGTTGAGATGCAATCCATATTGAAGGCTGTGGTCTGTGATCTTCTGCAGCAAAGCACTTCAAATATTCCTCACTCTCAAGCAAGGCTGTATCATCTGCATAATACACATTGTTTTAGAGTCTTCCTCAGATCCTGATACCACATTCTTTTTCACAGAGTCCAGCTTCTCAAATTATTTGCTCAGCATACAAACTGAATAGGAATGGAGAGGAATGAATACGACCCTAGTGCACACCTTTCTTAACTTCAAACCCCCAGAGCAGGGTACAAGAGAAGTGGTATAACTGAGTAGTGTTCCCTGGCTCTGTTCACACAACAGCCTCTTGGCCTAAGGATTAGTTTCACATGAGCACAATCGAGTGTTCTGGGATTCCCTTTCTTGAAATGGAATGGACCAAGGTTCAAATTATGGCTCTGCCTCTACTGAATGCACTCTGAGAAGCTCATTTATCATTTTACCTCAGTCTCAGTCTGTAAATGCAGGCTAGTAATACCAACACTGGAAAGTTATTACAAGGATTCCTGATGGTTGTTAAGCGCCTGGATACAAGAAAAATGCTGCCAGTTAAGAAATTCCATTAAATATAGCTTGAGGGACAGGGAGGACAAGCAAGGAAACAAGACCTGAAAAAAAGTATGTGAGACTTAAAAGGAACAAAGGGAAATGCCTAGGGCTGGGTATCACCCCTCCCTCAGAGGTCAAAAGCGAGAGCCAGAGGCATGAAGATAAGGTTCTTATCTTATGAAGACAAGCCCACTGGGGAGCAGGGGAGGGCAATCACATCCACAATAACAACAGCATCTACTGTTGTTCAACCACTGAAAATATAAATTCCACATGAGCTTTGTCTCTCTTGTTTACTTTAGTACTCAGGAGCTCAGCATTTGCTGGACAAAGTAAGCAGCCTATCTATTTCTCAGAATAATGGACTAATGTAACTATCTCTACAATCTCACAACAATCATATATTGTTGCCTTTAGGTGGTGTCCAGTGGACAATTCATAAGGATACTGTGAGAAAAACCTTACCCTATACCTCTTTATTGACCTTTTGCTTTTCCAAACATGATCTATTTTTTTCATGGACAACATGAACATAGTGAGAGATGACGTTTCATCATCCTTGCCTCTAAGGAGCACCAGGGTTGCGTTTTCTCAAAGATAAATTTGTTCTTTCGGCAGCCCACAGTCTATTCAATACTCTTTACCACGATTCAAAGACATCAGTTCTTCGGTTTTCCTTATCCAATGTACAACTTCCATAAACATGAAGCAAATTAAAATATCCTGCCTTGGGTCAGGACCACTATAATCATTTAACTGGCATCCTGCTCTTTCGCACTTTAAAAAGGTCCTGTTGTGCTTTATAGGGAGCTATGGTGGCCTAGTGGTAAGGAGTTGTGCTGCCAATAAAAAGATACATAGTTCGAATGCACTTCCATGGGAGAAAGTCCTCTCCTTACAGCTTCTGAAAGCCTGCTGGAGGGTCAGCTATCAGTAGGTTCTGACTCTTGATGGTTTGGCAAGGCAAATTCTCCATTCCAATTGGAACTTCCAGTATATCCACATGCTTACAAGTCTAACTTGTAATTCTTAGATCAGGCGTCACAGTCTTTGGGAACTCATTCCAAAGACACATCTACCCTCCTCAGAGCAGGGACATAATCCCTCTTAGACTTATCTCCATTATATATCTCATCACACCATACCCTCCATTACTTTTCTGTCCCCACCCTCACACTGTGTGTGCTTCCTTTGAGAGATGAGAAGAGTATTTACCCAGGTGTAGTGTTTGTGCAGTGCTTGGCCTGGAGAAAATGCACAGCAGGTACTCTAGTTACTGAATATGGGACTCAATGAACGAGTCTTTACGAAATCAGAAATGAAAGTCAGGTTCAGGCAAGCCAGGAGAGGCAGGGAAGTGGACATTTGGCCAGAAGCAGTGACTAGATTTTTCACTAAATCACACAGAAGGAAACTGCTTATCTTCCTCCTGAGGAGTGGCTGGTGGATTTGAACTGTTACAGAGGCACAACCAGAGTTCCCTCCTATGAGTCAATGACACTTTGAATCAGAAGAAGCAAATTTACAAACCAAAAAAATATCACAAGTGAGAACTCTAAAGTGGAAAGGTCATTGTGGTTTCAGCACTGTGACCTAAGATCACATGGCACGGACAGCCTGAATCTTGCCCCCAAGAGTTGAGGATCAAACACATTTTAAGAGGATTCACTGGCACTGCAGTGGGACTCATCCTACCAAAACCTGGTGATTATGAAGAACTTGGAGGATAATAGAGGCAGGAGCAGACAAGGCTGACAAGAGAGAACGGGCATGTGAAAATGAGCAGCATTTAAGAGTTTTAAATTTATGAAAAGAGTTTTTCAAAAAATCAAGGTCTTACACCCCATGTTTATTGTGGCTTTGTTCGTAATAGCAAAGAGCTGCAAACAACCCATCAACAAACGAATGGATAGAGAAGCTCTGGTATATTCACACAATGGAATACTATGCAATATTGAAAAACAAGGAAGTCATGAAATATTATACAAAATGGGTGACCCTGGAGGACGTTATGCTCAGTGAAATATCTTACTCAAAAAAGGACAAATATTGCATAGGGCCACTGTTGTAAAATGGGACTGACATCGGGGTTTAGGGAAGACAGAGAAGGAGGGGAGGAATAATGCATACTGCATTGAAACAGATGCGGGAGAGAACCATTTAAAAGGGATATATGATTGGGTATTATTGTCACGAGAGGAGTCCCAAATGAAGGCTGCACAGTGAAGTGGACTTGGGAGAAGGGACTGCATAACTATGAAAGAGTTTTTCTTTTACTTGTCAAGGAGAAGAGTGAATTTGGGGAGAGGGGGCAGGCAGGGAGAAAAGTGCAACAATGAATGACTGGAAACCCTAAGTCTCGGTAAACTTTTATAAAATTAATTAAAAAAATCAAGGTCTATATTCACGAACTAATTCTTTCAACTTTTCTACAAGTTTGAAAATTTTTTATATTAAACTGAAAAAAAAATCAAATAGTAGTAACTTCTTTCCATAGAGCAGAAAACATCAAGAACACAGGAAGGGGCAGGAAAAAAAAAAAAAGGATGGAAACAGGAAACAGAGAGGAAGTGAGAAGAGTGATGTTACAGTAAAGGGATTATGCCATGAAACAAAATACAAGAAACTATTGAATGGAAAACTCACTTGCTCACTTTCACCCAAACCAAATCAAAATACACACACACACACACACAGACACACACACACACACACAGTCTGCCATCTAGTAAGAAAAAATGAAAAAGCAAGAGCAAAATATGACTGTTGTCGACGGTGTCCTAGGATCAAAATGACACAGTGTCCATACCAATATACAGGCACAGGATGACAAAGAAAAGCAGCCCAATGTCACGGTACTGTAATGACTAGTCTTCACTTAGACCAAATGATTGATGTCTGATAGTAACAGGAAGAAAATGAGGAGCAGTGATTTTTGCACACCATCAATGTTATCTCCCTTGCGTTGCATTATGACCTGTAATTTTATTGTCAAAATTTTTTTACCACTGAATAAAAACCATCAACACCATCATTTTTCTCAAGTCACAAAAGAGAATCCAATCAAAGAAAATGAAAGCCCAAACAATATGTCCAAATGGTCAATTCCCTTTGTAATTATAGAGACACAAGAAAACCTGCTGGAATCCTATTGGTGCTGGAGGTTAAACACTGTGCTGAAGGTCAGTGATCCAAAGCCAACAGGTGCTCCTTCAGAGAAGGAGCTTGAGAATCTCTTCAGGCAGTCCAGTCTATTCTATAGAATCACTATGAGTCAGAATCAACTCACAATAGTGGGTGGCTCTTAATATACAAAAATCCCAATCACAACACGGTGGTTATTGCTGTCAGGTGCTATCAAATCGACCACAATTCATAGTGATTCTATGAACAACATATGAAAACCCTGTCTGAACCTGTACCCTCCTTACAGTCTCTGCCATGCTCAAACCCACTGCTGCAGTCACTGTGTTAATAATTTGTTCAGTTGAGGGTTTTCCTTTCTTTCACTTACGTTCAACTTTTCCAAGTATGATGCCTTTTTGCAAGGACTGATGCATCCTGGCAATATGCTCAAAGTGTGGTGTCTCTACGGTACACCCTGGCTGCACCTTCTCCAATACAGATTTGTTTAGTCTTTTGGCAGTCCATGATATATTTAATACCTCTCATCAATACCAAAATTCAAAGCCATCGATTCTTCAGATTTCTTATTCACTGTTCAACTTTCACACGCACAGAAAAGCAACTGATAATCCCACGGTTTGCAACAGGATCATTTGAGTCTTCAAATTGTTATTCTTTACCCTTAATGATAATTCTAGTTATAAATTTTTAAAAAATATACAGAAAATTCAATTTATATGCATTTTCTTAACTTGCAATTGTGTTCATAAAATGTTAAATTTGTAGAACATCCTAATGAAAAAGCAACTCAGAGTATAATATACAGAAAATCCAACACATTAACAACAGTGAGCCTGGTGAGCTTGATCGTAGACTTAACGGAAAACAGGAGCAGTAAAGAAAGGGCCATTTAACCTCTTTGTGCAATCCAGGGAAGATGGTTTTGTCGACAAGAACCATAAAAATAACAATCCATAAAAGACCTCTGGTCTGTGCTAGTAAATATTTTATGCCTTTCTACAAAGTCATAAATAACCCAGCTCCTTGACAACAGCTAGTTTTCCCAAATCTCCTAATTTTGCACAGCCAAAGCAAACACAGACCCTGCCCTGCGCCCAGCAGGCTGCTTCACTCCAGCATTTACTCTGCCTTATTTAAACCTGGAACTGAGCCTCACCAGCTCAATTCTCCTATGACAAAAGCCATTCTCAACCATGACGAGTCAGTGCACTGAATGGCATTCTGCCTCCCAAGCCTAGCACTACCTTTCCCAGTTCAAATTAGAATACTGTTTTCACCAAATTCCAAATTCTTTTTCCTTTTCTCTCTCTGCTTATAATCTATGCCTGGTATTATCAAATCCATCAGAATCTGTATTTTCTGAGTCAATATGTTGTGGCTAATTTCCAGCATTACATACAACCTCAATGTGCAAAGCCTTCACTTAGCTGATCTACATTTATCTAAAGTCTACTAGGTGAGAGTTGTGGCAGTGTTCTGTGATGGTGGGAAAGGCACAGACGGCAGGAGGGAATTTCCAAGATGCTCAGCACTAGGTGCAGAAAAAGCCTCTGCATACTTGAGGACGAGCCAAGAATAAAAAATAAAAGGATATACCATACTTAAAGCAAGTCTTTTAAACTGAATGTGCAGTATGAAGTCAGATCACTATGGGTGGGGTTGATCTGAGGGTGGGCTCAAGATGGACAAGAAAGATGTACAGATTCTAAACAAGCAGTGGAAAGGAGAGAGTGTGATGCTCACATGTCTATTTTACGAACAACTGTACATTTAAAATCTCTAGTTTTTAATAAAATCTACAGCAAAGGAAGTGAGGCCCTCATCTTTCCAGTTACTTGCTATGCAGTTGAGAGGTGGATAAGGACAAGGTCAACAGAAGAACTACTGATGTGAAGACACCTAACAACAACACAACAATACTACAAATGAAAGATTAAAATGAACATCACTAGTCATTAATATATAAGGAGAAATGTTTCATTTACATTTATGAAGACAGCATGCAAAATTCTCCAATTTATTAAAATATGAACTACTTACTCTCCTAGACTTCGGTCACAAAAGGTAAATGCATTTGGGAGGAAAACAATGATATTCAGTTATAGTATAAGAACGTAAAACCAAGTAGAATACACCAAACTGCCAAGTGTGAATTTTAAGCTCTGGTACACATTTTAGTAGTTAGGTTTCTAATATCTACTAAAAATACATTTATATATATATATCCCTTTATTGTCAAAGAGGTTGATTTATAATAATATTAATATTATAGTATCTACACTGTGGCTAATGTAGCAATAAAATGATCTAAAAAATTTACTCCCTAATAATTGAATAGATGTTATTCCCAATGAGCCCCGAAAACACAAATTATCATCACTGATGTGTTACCACGCAGATGACTCATGAAATGAAACAATTAAAAAAAAATACAAAACACCAAACCCAAACCCCCAAAATGAAAATCCATAAAGGATTTCTACTTCATCTGAAAGTGGCTTTAAGAGAACCCAAGTCTGCGTTTCTAGGACACACAACCTTGGGACCGGAAGAATCATTTTTTACATGTGCTGTGTCCAATTTTACAGAGACTATATCAGGTTAGAGAAATGAAAAAGTTCCAGAACCAATATGGTATAGGTAACAACGGTTCTACGTGATACACGACACTAAGAAGTACTTCAGTTTTATGCAGATAGCATGTGTGGTATATGTGTTTTCTCTTAACTGCGGAACCTCATGCATATCCATTTCCTACGTGCACTATATGCATGGGTGCATTATATGGGAAAAATCTGATACTCATCTAGCAACTAACAGAGCAAAAAGGCTCATATAGTACTTTACTGAATAAAGATCTTGAAAGACAGTGAACTCTGAATACCTAGAAGATAAGGATTTTACATTCCTCTGTCCCAAAGTATTCTAAGACATTAGTAGAAAATAAAGCATCTTTCAAATATAAATCCCCTCACCTCTTTCTGTTCAACTTGTAATGCTGATTTCAAAATATCTCGAAGCTGTATCAACTGCCTTCTTTCTTCATCCTGGGCCTGTTTGATCTTTTAAAAAAACAACAGGATAAGGTTAAGACTGAGGTGACAGGGAAATACTAGAATTTCCAAGGCATTTCTATGTAAATACAACAAATGACTCCTCTCATCAGACAAGACAGTTTTCCCTCTGATAAGATAGTTTAAGAATGGGAGCTTCACCACTATGTTCTCTGCATGGGGTACTAGAGGCTATTAGTTTCTGAATAGCACAGCATGGAAACACAAGATTACATGGAAGCAACATTTAAATAAAAATGTCTATTGCATAAAAACTGCTGCAAGACTAAAGCAAGAGAGAAACTACCTACCGTGTGAAGATCTGTGGAGAGGGTTTCAATGGACGGTTTGAGGCTTTCAACGGCTTTTAGTCCATCTTGGAAAAAGCTAGGGATAAAAAAAGAAGAAATCAACATAGACTGTGCTTCGTTAATGAGAAAACTGTCAAAGGAAAATGACTAAAGTGATTATGAAATCTCTAGGAGGAAAGACTATGAACAGAATCTTCAAATACCAGTAATGAAGTGACAAAGTTAAAAGAAGTGAATAAAAAACGAATTTTAGTAAGTCTAAGTATTTGTGTTTTTTCCTTCACCCACACATTTTAAGATCTAAATTTCCACTTTATAATGAGAATTAGGATTCTATTGCTGAATGGCATCAAGGGCTTAGTTCTGACTACCAAATGAAAGCATCTGAGCCCAGAAAGGATAGAGAGAAAAACCAAAGAGTAAGATAATTAGGAGTTTCCTCGACAGGCAATTGCAAAGTAAAAATGAGAAAGACTGGGTGGAAAAACAAAGCAATTCTCTGATGGACATGTGAGACCATGTTCTCTCTGCAGAGTAGGAAAGCGTGGTTGTAAAGCTTGAGATCAAATATCACAAGAGTTTTTTGTTTGTTTTTTTTTGAAGTGTAGAACTCAATGCTTGTGAAGTATAACAAGCATTTCGAGAAATACAACTGGCAACAGAAGCCAGACAATGTTTTGTGCACCAACAGCAGGCTGGTGCAGCACTATCTTTGAAGGGTACCATGCACAGGAATGAAGAAAGGCTTCCCTCTACACTGAGGATAAAATTCAAAGCCTGGAACAAGGTCCATAATGTCTGTGTGATAAGGTCTCTGCATGTGTCCCCTGCTTCATTCCATGCCATCTATCTACCCTCTCCATTCACTTCATCCACAATGTTCCAGACACTCTGACCTCCTCTCTACTACTCCATTAAACTACTACATTCTCCCTGCATTAAGCTCTTTGCACGTGCTGTTCCTTCTCCCTCAAGGTTTCTGCCTAAATCATGCCTATATGGGTAGGGTTCCCCAGGTCCTCTTCAAGTTTCAAGTTAAATATCACTTTCTGAATGAATGAAGCCTCTCATAAACCCTCTACTTCAAGGGTCATAAGGGGTTTAATACCTTTATTTCAAAACATTTATGCAAATTTTATCCATATAGTTTCTAATGTGGTAGGTAAATCAATCCCCCTAACTGATGTTAAATTCCAAATGGACTAGGCATTTTTAAGCATACAATATTTGTGAAATGAAGAAATAAATTACTGAAGAAAGGAAGGGCAAGAGGGAAGTTACCAACTTCTGCCCGTTTATTAAGTACCAAGGAGACTATCTTCCAAAAGTGATCTGAGTTTCACAGGTGTTCATGTGAGGTGGTGTTTATTTCTTTTAAACTAAGTGATGGTCCATGGGACTTAGCCCACACCGAAGGTGTAATAAACAGGTGGAGCTGTGAAAACAATGCAGTGCGGTACTTAATACAATAATTATGAGCAGGAAAGAAGGAATCATCTACAAAGGATACACATCCATGGTATGGGTTATGAATCACTCCTAGTTAGTTATTAGGAATACCCCAGAGGCTCAGAGTTTTCTTACTTTACTAGGTATAATACTTTATATTGTTATTCCCATGTTTTACCTTACTGTTTTTCCCCTTTGCATACAGACAATGCTGTGGGTTAACAACTATGCCAGAGTGCTAGAATTATTTATCTGCACAGACGTCTAGTTCCACTGTCACACTATGACCTCAAGGCCAGGGTCTTACTCATCTCTAGAACTTCTGCTTTCAACACAGTGGCCAGTACACAGCAGGTACTCCTCTTAAACAGAAAAGGACATTCAGAAACAATTTACAGAGATGAAGGGATGAGAAACTAAGCTTTACTTTCTATTTTGAATTCTCTGGTTATTATGGTTTGTATTATTAACATTTTCCCCTTGATGCAAATATTAATCATCTTGAATTCTAGTGAAACTGGCAAGAAAGAGAGAAAGTGAGAAGAAAGGGAGAAAGGAAGAGGGAGTGAGGAAGAATATGAGTGGTAATTCTGGAATGCTGCTGTTAGTTGCTGTCAAGTCAATTCTGACTCACTGAAAATGCAAAGTAGAGCTGCTTCATAGGGTTTTTAAGGCTGTGACCTTTCCGAAGCAGATCACCAGGACAAACATCTAAAGCATCTCTAGGTAGGTTCAAACTGCCAACCTTTTGTCTACTAGTTGACTATGTAACGGTGTGCCCCACCCAGAGAAGCAGTTGTATGGTGCTGTGTTGTTTATGAGTCAATTCTGGCTCAAAGCAGCCTCAGGTGCCAGCATGCTACTACCCTATAGAGTATCCTCCATTGTAACCTCACAAGAGCCAACCATCAGGTCTTTTTCCTGGAGTGCTAGGGTGGGTTTAAAGCATCAACCTTTTTGGCTGAGCACTAACTGCTGTGCCTCCAGTGCTCTTGGATAGATGGTGAAAGTTAAAAGTACGTTATAGGAGTTATACGCAGAAATGCTTCCAGGGAACGGAGACACCTGTACAGCTCTAAGAATCTGGAAACCATGGCAACTCTCAGTGTGATGAGGGAGAGTCGTGTAGTGTAGTGAAGTCAAATGGTCAGGGGTGTGGCCTCCTGTCACAGATTATTATTCTCTGAGCAACAATGGACAGTGTGCTTGCAGTAATAACAATAAAAAAAAAATACAAATTTTATCTTTTATTAAAGTTGAGTCAATCTTGATGATCACTCAGAAAACATCCTCCCTCTAATTTTCAAAATTCCTTTCTGTACTTTTCTCATTGAGGCATGTTTTGGTACAGATATACAGATCTCCAAAATGAAATGAGCCCTGGCACTAAGGCACAGCAAGCAGAAGGAGCACACCTCTTGTGCTTTCCTATCATCATAGTGGCCTTCCTAAGTTCAAATACCTAGCACATTTTCCTTAACCTGAACCTATTAACATTGTTTCCAGTCAAAGAAGTTACCAAATATTGGATTTTGCTTTGTATTTAGGATGTTCTACCTTACAAGACCAAATCTTCAATAAGTCCTTAATAAGTAACATGTTGGCATCGTGGTGACCCAGAGTAAGCCGCTCCACAGGTTTACAACGGAAGTAGACTGCACGGCCTTTCATCTGCAGGGCTAGATAGGTTTGAATCAGTCGTCTTTCCACCAGCAGTTGGATGTAAAACACTGATGCCATTCAAAGACCTTTAAAATATGACCCTTTGGATTCATCAAGTTCCTGAACTGCATAAATAGTTTGCTCTGAGGGCTTCTAGGCAAAAGGTCAGTGGTTCAAACCCACCAAGGAGCAGTGTGGGAGAAAGGCCTGGGGATCATCTTCCATAAAGAGGAGAGCAGGGAAAACTCTCTGGCGCAGTTCTTCTCTATAATCCATGACTCAGAATTCACTCTACAGCAACAGCTTTGGGATTTTTATGTTTGTTTCAATGCATACTCCAAGATTTCACTAAGAGAGCTTTACAAACATGGATGCCCGCTCGCTTTCTGAATTCTATGGCATGGTGCTCAGCGCTCTCTTACAGCCTTTACAATGTCACACTATACTTACATCTGCTGCCCAATCCGCCTGCCTGAGCCCTGCTCAGCATCTCACCACAGCAAGCCTCTCCAGGGCACCTGCACCCATGTCCCATTCAACTCTGTATTTTAAGTCCCTGCTGATCATAACAATTGCTTAGAGACCAGATGAAGTCAACAGTCTAATTACCACAACATTTTCTTTTTTTGAGGGTAAAACAGTAAAGATAGATTTATTCGACGGTTACATCCCCAAAGGGATGACCTTTCTCCTCAAAATATGGAGAGAGGCCTCATTGCCACATTTTTGTTTGTCTGTTGTATTGTTATAATTTGAAAATCAGCCCTATTCCATCTTCATTTGTAGAATTCACCAAGACAAATTTTCAGAATGCTTCAGGAACTTCATAAAAATACAGATACTTTCTATAAATGGAAAAAGGAGAGGGGAGAAGATGACAAATAGAAAGTGTTTTTTAACACCTGAAATAAAAAAGCAAAAATGGGGGGGGTAAGTACAAAAGAATGTATATTTATATAGTTCAACTCAAACTGTAATACTAAAGTATGCTATAGGCAAAATACACAGAGTATTCCCTGTACCAAAAAGAATTAACTGACACAGAAACATTTCAGGAAGCAGCATATGATCAGGAACCAATGGTGGTGAAGGAAGAAGTTCAAGCTGCACTGAAGGAATTGCTGAAAAATAAGGTCCCAAGAATTGATGGGATACCAATTGAAGTATTTCAACAAACAGAAAGCCCTGGATGTTCTCACCAGTCTGTCTTAAGAACTTGTTCCCACTCAAAAAAAAAGGTGGTCCAACAGAATGTAGACATTTATAAATATTTGTAGACAAATATCATTTATAACACATGCAAGCAAAATATTGCTGAAGATTATTAAAAAGAGGCTAGAATAGTACAACAATAGAGAATTGCCAGAAATTTAAGGTAAATTTAGAAGAGGCTGTGGCACCAGAGGTATTATGGGTGATGTCAGACAGACCTTGATTGAAAGCGGGTAATATCTATTTGTGCTTTATTGACTATGAAAAGGCATTTGACCTTGTAGATCATAACAAACTAGGGTTAACATGGAGAAGAATGGGAATCCCAGAACATTTACTTTTGCTCATATGAAACCTATATTTAGATCAAGAAGCTGTCATCAGAACAGACTAAGGAGACACTGCATGGTTTTAAACCAGGAATGGTGTGTGGCAAGCCTGTAACCTTTTTCCATACCTATTCAATTTATATGCTGAGCAAATCATTTGAGAGGCTGGACTTTATGAAGAACAGTGTGGCATGAGACTGGAGAAAGATTCATCAACCTACATTATGAAGATGGCACAGCCTTTCTTGCTGAAAGCAAAGAGGACTTAAAATGCTTGCTGCAGAAGGCCAAAGACTGCAGCCTTCAATACAGATCATATCTCAACATCAAGAAGACAAAAATCCTCACTGCTGTACCAATAGGCAACATCATGATAGATGGAGAAACAACTGAAGTTACCAATTATTTCATCTTGCTAGGATCCATAATCCACAACTTGGCTCCCGCAGTCAAGAAATCAAAAGACGCATTGCAGAGGGTAAATCTACTATCAAAGTGTTTAGGAGTAATGATGTCAGTTTGAAGATTAAGATATTCCTGATCCAAGCCATTTTTAAATTACTTGTAATGTATCTGAAAGCTGGACAATGATTAAGGATGACAGAGGAAGACTCGATGCCTTTGAGCTGTGGTGTTAGAGAAGAGTACTGAATATCCCACGGACTGCCAAGAGAACAGACATGTCATGGAGAAAGCGCAGCCAAGGTACTCCTTGGAGGCAAGAATGGTGAAGCTTCATCTCACATATTTTGGGGAAATTGTGAAGAGGGGAGGGTTACTGGAAAAGGACATTATGCTTGGAAAGGTAGAGGGTCAATGAAAGAGACTATAACAATGGTCTCGAGTATATCAGAGATGATGAAGATGGCACAGGACAGGACAAGGTTTAGATCCACTGTTCATAAGATTGAAGTGACAGCACGTAACAACACCACCACCAACAAAAGGGAGCTCTAGAGAGTAGGGAGTGTGCAGTTAGAATCCATCAGCTACTCTGAGAGAGAAAGAGGGACAATCTCCGTCTGTTTGATTCACAGCCTCCCAAGAACTTGCTGGAGACTCATCTATGAGCTGGTTCTGACTCAGTGATGACAGTGAGTTTTAGTTTTGGAGTATATAGTTCTAGCATTCCCTAGCTGGTGCAAGGTCAGCTGCTAATTAAGTTTGGAGGTTCAAATCCACTTAAAAGCACCTTAGAAGAAAAGCCTGATCTTTCGACAAAAAGGGGGTGTGGGGGGAAAGAAACCAACTATTAACAAATCCTGCAGAGTATAGTTCTACTCCGACACACATGGACTCACCAGGCAAATCTGATTAACAGTAACAGAAGAGGAAGCAATTCAAAATCCAAGGCTCTTAGAATCTGTTTTCCACAAAGTGGCCTATTAGCTACAGAGAAAAACCAGTGTTGTTATAAGGGCATCAGCTAAGCTGGTGTGCCTCTGTTCACCAGGGCTTGGGTCTCACAGAGCAGTGTGCTTTTTGGGGTTAGAACTGGAGATGAGGAACGCTAAATGAAGGTATCCAAAGGAGCCACAATATATGTCAACATATGCATGGCTACAAATGCTTTTGTCTAATGCTGCCATGCAGGTCCCACGTTTTACCCCAGAAAATATGAATAAAGAGAGTTCAAGCTGCTAAAATAATTCTGGACAGTATTCTGTATATGTTCTCTCTCTCGCTCATCCAAATAGGAAGTATTGGAAGACTCATCATTTTAAAAGGTCATGCCCATAAAAGGCCAACCATTACATTCTTCCACCAGTGCTCTGTTGCTACTCAACTGATTAGTTTGGGCAAAATAAAGAAAAAAGGAAATCCAAGAATAGCATTGTAGAAATAAAATATCAGCAAGGAAGCAACCCACTTCCTAAATTGCTTCACATAAGGTTACAAGGATAGGAACTGAAGAAGTACTCTGCACATCAATTACAGTTAGGATTTTGTGTCTCTGTAAAATAATTCACCTCAAACATTCTACCAACTGGCCCTCTTTTTTATCCACTGTGACTGTTTTTCCAAGCTTGGAACATTTCTTTTAATCAGGATGAATCACCCAGCAGCACATCCTTTGCTGTTTGACTTCAACCACTTTAGAAATGCAATGTCATCAAAGTTGTATTAAGAATTCCAAACGGACCTTACAGTTCCATTCAACAGTGCAATGTACTGTAGATTACAGTAAACCAAACCAGAAGCGTAGTCCTTCCCACACCAAGACGGTACTCTTCTGGGAGACACACATAGATATCATGTAGGTATACACGTAGATACATGTAGGTATAGTGGCAACATAAACGGAAGAGAAGTAATTTTTTTTTTCATTGGAAGATAAGCAGGACTTGAATGTAGAAATCCTGTATGAGTTAGCTTCTAGGATCCAACAAAAAAGTGGGGAGGAAGGCACAGAGGAAAGAGAACAACATGACAGTAAAAGAACACCATGTGAAGGTACATCAGGGCATCTGAATAGATCTGTCCAGACAAAAGTGAGCTGTGATTAGTGTGGCAATGTGAAATCTGAAACGTTTCTCAAATCAGCCTACTACCTGCTTCAACTGTCACAGTTTATGCCTAGCCATTTTTTATTTTTGGAATGCATTGCTGGTTCTTGTTTTTAGCAGCCAATTTCAGGACCTATAACTCTTTCATTTATGTATTTATGTGATATCATTTGTCTCTCTTCAAAGAATGGAAAAGCCAATGAGGGTATGAAGTTTATTTCTCTCCTCACTGTATAACCAGGACCTCAAATAGTGCCTGTCACATAGTAGGAACTCAAAAGATACATACTGAATGGCTTTACTGCTTCAAACAGCTCAAAAGTTTCACCAGCTCACTTAGAATAAAATCTAAAACTTTAAAAATGCTAACATTTATTTCAGTGCCTATCATACAGCATGTATACAATAAAAGTTCGTTGGCTTCATGAATTTAGGAGCCAGAGACCTATTTATATTAGTAAATGGGTACTGGGATTAAAGATGATGGAGATTAGGAAAGAAAACAAGGCTGAGAGATGAAAGTCAGATTGTAAAGAATGAAGAAACTCTCCTATAATCCCAAAGGCATGCAGTTTAAATCCATGGGCTGTGCTGCAGGAAAAGAAGGATGGCCAATCTTCTTCCATGCAGTTTATTGCCTCTGGAAACCCACTGGAGTGTCGGCTATGAGTTGGTTCTGACTTGATGGTACACAACAACAACAATGTACAGAGAACACTGGTGGCCTAGTGGGTAAGGAATTGGGCAGGTGGTTTAAAAGCATCAGGTACTCCAAGGGAGACAGATGGGCAGTCTCCTCTTGTACAATTTACAGTCTCTAAACCCCCACAGAATGGTCAGCTATGATTGTGGATATTATAGCCTAGAAAACCCTAAAGGGTAATTCTATCTGGCACTAAAGGTTCTCTGTGGCTTGGGATCTACTTGATGGCACAAGAACAAATACACATGGTGGAGGCTTCATGATGCAGTAGTTAAGTGTCCAGCTGCTAACCAAATGTTGACAGTTTAATGCCAACAGCAGCTCTGAGAAGACCTGGCAATCTGCTGTCATGAAGATCATGCTTAGGAAGCCCTGTGGGGCCATTCTACTTTTTCACATCAAGTCACTATGAGTTGGAAATGATTCAGTGGCAACAACCAATTATAATGCAAACTTGAGGCCTGGGGGTGGTCCGAGAGCATGTAAGTTCCTCAATGCGCTTCTACACACAGACTCTTTTACTCATTATTTGCTTTATGGGGTAAATCACATATTAAAACATTTTCTGGCTAAGCTGTCTTCTCGAGGGCTCGTGAACAGGCTAATGAATGGGGGAGTCCCTTTGTCTGGAATCTCTGAGCCATCAAGACTGCAGGGCAGGGGTGGGAGCTGTTTGCAAAGCAGCAGATCCATGCAGACAGGTTTGCTTCTTTCCTATAGGTAACCTGAACAACGAGTCTTATTCCAGAACCTGAACCCTGAGCCTGGTTCCAGAGACAAAAGGGAAATATAACTGCAACTTAAGGAGGCTAAGGTAGATGGAGCCTCAAAGTTCAGCCAACCACTTCCACTGGACTCACCCACACAAACACCTTGCTGTCCAGAAGGCAGAAACCATCAGGAAAATATCTTCTAACTGAACAAGAAGGCATGCTGCTTCTACTCAGTTAAGTGTTAAAGTGGGGTCCCCTCTCCCTTCATCTGAACACCCCTATTCAGCATGAAGCAGCCAGAGAGGTTGCGCCTCTATTCCCAAATGAAAAACCCACAAATAAAAAGACAGTACCTTTGTAAAAAACAAAACAAAATAAAAAAACACTTTCTGAGTTTAACATCTAGCACTAGCATCATCTAATTCCTCGTTTAATGAACAAAAAAAGTCAGAGAACCATGTGTTAGGTAGAACATACTAAATATACTCCTTTTAATAAATAACAAAAATATTTAATAATTGATATGGACTCAATTTTGGCTCTCCCACTCAACTATGTACTGGAATCCAAATATGTGGAAATAAGGCTTTCTTTATTATGTTAATGATTCCATATTGACTGGAGTTGTGTTTTAAACCTCAAAGACTTTTAAGCTATAAAAAGAGCAGATTAGACATGCAGAGAAGCAATGACAAATTGGAGAAAGACAGATGTCATGTAGAGATCACCAAGAAACAGAGGATAATGGGGCTACAGGAGCTGACACAAGAACTGTCTTCCAGAGACAGAGAAAACTTCCCTCAGAGCCAGGCTTAGGACTTCTAGCCCTCCAAACTATGAGAACATCACACGCTTGCAGTGTATCTGTTTCAGCAGCACTTAGTTACTAGAGATTTTAACAGAGTAAATTGCAATAAAATTTTTGTTCCATCAAGCCACACTTTTAAAGTCCATGCATCAGTGTTGCTTTAAGCATATTTACACAATTGTGAAACCATCCTCATTATCTAATTCCACAATATTTTCATCACCCCAAAAAGAAACCCTTGCATACATTAGCAGTCACTCCCCATTCCCTCCTCTCTGCAACCTTGGCAACCACTGATCTACTTTCAGTCCTTATGGATTTGTCTATTAGACTTTCATATCAATGAAATCACACAGGACACGGTCCTTTGTGCCTGGCTTCTTTCACTTAGCATTATGCTTTCAAGGTTCATCCACGTGACGGAATGTACCGAGACTTCATTCCTTTTACTACAGCTTTTCAAGTGTGTGTTATTTCCCATAATATGAGAGTTCTACTACAAATTGCCAGAAACAGAAAAACATTAATATAAGGTTACATGAAAGAAAGAAAACTTACTTGCACTGGGCATGAAAATATTTGATCAGATTCTGAAGTAAATCCACTCCCTTTTTGATCTTAATTTCATTGACCTTCAGCAGATACTGTTTTAAAAATAAAAATACAAAAGGAAATGTCACAGAAATAAGCAGAATAAGACTTTTGAAGATAGAGATGATCTCATCTACTTCTCTGACATCTTTTTAAATAGGTGGAGCTCATGGCAGATGTTTTAGGTTTTCAAATGCCATAGCTGAATGTTTTTGTTTTAATGTGATATTATAAGAATTATCTGATGTCAAGTTCTTAAATGGTTAGGTATCAAGTACTCATAGTAATTAGACAGTTTATCTTAATCTACGAGGCCACATTTTACTCTAGCTGCTTCAAAGAAAAAGAATGACTAGAATAAATGGTGATTCTAAACATTTTAAATATTTTTATCCACACACTTCGATCTCAGTTTGTTGTTTTCTTTTTTTTTCTTCAGGCAGGTTACTGTCTAGACTAATCCTCAGAGATGTAAATTCCTAAGAATTTACAAGACATGCAAAACACTAATCTGCCAGTTTTAAAAAACATAATGATAAAAGGGGTTTTTAAGTTGAAATAAATTAAAATCACTTTCAGTTGGAGAATTCATTAAGTAAGACATCAGGAAGCCTTAAAAATCTATAAAACCAGTCTCTGAAAAGATGTTTGTCCTTTCCTAAAGATTTACAGTAACAAAGACATACATACCCTATCCCCTTGACTGTCAGAGCAACAGGATAGGGTATAAGAAACTGAGAGAAAATCTATGAGATTTACTGAATATTCTGAGAAGGTCACAACCCTGGTGAGCTCCTCAGACTTCTCATCCATTAAGTATGTGAACTCCCAGGCTTGTTGAATGAACTACAAGCTGTTGTTCAGAACTGTTCTGAAATGCCAATCTACAAACTTTATCTTTTATCTGTATTTATTTCCCAATGGTTAATATGATGCTTATTATTACTATAAAAATGCAAAAAGTGTGTACTCTCTGAGATCCCTGGCGGAGCAGTGGTTAAGGACTTGGCTGCTGTGAAGTCCTTGGCTTACTAACCAGACAATCCAAGGGAGAAAGATGTGGCAGTCGGCTTCCATAAAGACTATAGCCTAGGAAACACTGTGGTTTCCTAGGAAACCTTCTGTCCTATAGAGTCCTTAAGAGTCAGAATCAACTCTATGGCAACAGGTCTGGTTTTTAGCTTTATACTCTTTGACTTAGAAATTCTATTTATAGGAACCTATTCTAAGGAGAGAATTGTAAAAGTTTACAAAGATAAACAGTGAAGAAAGTTCACTGCAGTTCTGTTTTTAAAAACAGAAAGTGGAACAGCCAAAATGCAAAAAACAGAAATTAAAGTCTGTAGCAGCATCTTATATCATCAGTAATAATAATATTTAAAAATGTTACACCAGCCATTAAGCAGTAGACTTTTTTACAAAGAAAGATGTCCATGTCGCACTTGTTGTTGTTAGGTGCTGCTGAGTCAAGTACAACTCCTGAGCCATCCTCACATTTTCTGACACACAAGAGCCCATTGCAGCAGTCACCATGCAAATCTACCTGGTTGAAGGCCTTCCTCTTCTTCACCAACCCTCCACCCTTCCTAACATTGTGTCAATCTCCAAGAAACAGTCAGCCACAGACTGCGATATGGGGAAACGATAATCTCTTCAACAAGTGCCTTGCAGAAAGCCGAAACAGGGTCCACACTTTTCATCATACACAAAAATCAATACAGGGCGGATCAGAGACCTTGGCATAAAGCCCCAAACCAAAAGCTCATAAAAGACAAAGTGGGACCAAACTTAGGAGACCTAGCCCATGGTATAAAAGAGGTTGACAAATAAAGCCAGATATAAGACAACCAAGAGAGGATAAAATTGATAAATGGAAGAGATTATCATTTCCCCATTTGGCAGACATTGTTTCCTTGTTGAATTTCAATTAATCATAGATAGGAAGATGGATTCATTTCTTTATTCTGTTCCACTGGTCTGTGTGCCTGTTATTGTCATGTACCAATACCATGCTGTTATGCTTATTACAGCTGTGTAGTTAAGTTTTGAGATCAGGGAGTGCTCTGTCTCCCACTTCATTCTTATTTTTCAGAAGTGCTTTGCTTATTCGAGGTCTCTTTCCTCTCCAAATAAACTTGACAACTGCCTTTCTATCTGTTAGGAAACTGAATTTGGTATCTGTATTGAGATTGTATTGAACACGTAGACTTGCTTTTGGTAGGATTGTCATTTTCACTATATTGAGTTTTTCTATCCTTGCAGAGGGACTATTCTTCCATTTATTTAGGTCTTTTCTTATTTTTCATGAAAGTGTTTTGTAGTTTTCTTTGTAAATGTCTTTTGTGTCTCTAGTTAGGTTTATTCCTACATATCGCAGTCTGTGGCTGACTATTATAAATTATATTGCTTTCTTAGTTTCCTTACCTGTGTTTTGATCCTATATAGGAATCCCACTGACCTTTGTGTATTGATCTTGTAACCTGCCACTCTACTAAATAGGTCTACTAGCTCTTAACAACTTTTTTTGTTGAGTCCTTGGGGTTTTCTGTGTACATTATCATATCATCTACATTTAGTGACATAGTTTCAGGATCTCTTTGCTGATCTGAACGGCTCTTATGATCTCACAGCTTTTTTTCTTTTTTAAAAAATTTTGGAGTTGTCTCCAAGGTCCCTAAGGGCAAGCCATACATGCAACAGGCTGCGTACACCACCAAGGAGTTGCTGTTCACAGCCACTGCACACTGGCCCCCACAGAAGAGGAGGACAGTTGGATTAATTAGCTGCCAGGATCCCACAGCTTTTAAATAAAAGCCTAGAAACCACACTGCTATATAAACATCAACAAGCATGTGCAATGTTTGAGAACTTTAATTTCCAGAAAAGGTTAACAAATTTTAAAATTATTTTAACTAAGGCAATACAAAGGCCTTTCAGATTTTGTATGCTCAGATAATTACTTTCAAATGCTTTCTCTTCCTCATGGAAAAGTCCTTTATAGTTCATGTCTATCTAACCAACTTCAAGGTCCTTCAAGACAATCCAACATCAATCTATCCTCTTTGGAAGCCATGCAATTGTTAGTTAAGCCCATCTCTGCTTCTTTTTCTGTAACTGAAATTATGTGTGTGCTTGTCCTCACTATATGGGACCTTGTTGATGTGGGTATGTTGTTGTTGTTGACTGCCATTCAGTCAAGCACAACTCACAGCAACCCTATAAACCAAAGGCCTGAAGCCTTTTAATAGCTATCATATTTATCAAAGTTAATAGGGTTCCCAAAAGCATGTTAAGAAGTGGATGCCACTGTATTTAATCATCATCTATACCTCAAAAGTGATTCAAGTGTATTACTTAGAGACATCATCTGCAGTATATTTCCAATAAAATGGAAGTATTTACAGTCTATGCAATCCCATCTCCTAGACCTAGAAGAGGAAAAAGAACCATTCCAAGATGCTTACTACAGAAAGCAAAGACACAGTTGGGCATTTGGAATCAGTATTTCTCACTTCTAAGTTGTGCTAATAAATAATAACATGCTGATCACATTTCAGAATTCTACACAAATGTTAAATAAGCAATCTTGCAAAGCTAGGTAAACAAACTACTTACTAGCCCAAAAGAAAGTACAACCTAAACATTCTTTCAAAATTTATTAATTGAAAAACACTTTGCTTAATTTTAGCCCTGCTTAAATAAAAATGGGTTTTGTCTCAATAGGGCTCTGTATTTCATTAATCCCTGTTTTAAACGGTCTTGGCGTATTCCTCCTTCACTAAGTGAACCAGAGGAAAAAGGTGTTATTTATCTGTCTAGGAAAGAATGTATCTGTAAAAACATCAATTTTTCTTACTATGTGCTTACTTGAGTTTTAGTTAACTTTATAAATATTCTAATGCAAAGCACATAGAGAATAGAAGAATAAAAAAAGATATGAGACATATGAATGCAAAAAGCAAATGCAAACCCAACTAGATCAATAATAACATTGCACATAAATATAATAAACACAATATGTTCAAAAAGGCAGATAATCATAGTGATGAATTAAAAAAAATTCAACTCTATAAATTTTTTAAAATAAAATTTATTTTTTTAATAAAATTTATTTTTAATTGTGATTTTAATTCATATTTACAGAGAAGTTACATTTTCATTCATTCATTGTTGCACATTCTACCCCCTCCCTCCTTTCTCAACTCGATAATTTCTATAGAAGAAATATTTTTTTACTAAAAAAATACAAATAAACAAAAGGATTAAATCATATTTATCAGGCAAATAGCAGCCTCAATAAAGCTGGGATGATTATAATATTAGACTAAGCAGATTTTAAAATTTAACATTTCCATCCTTGGGTCCTAGAATTTCTTTTTCTCCTCTGACCACTGTAAGAGTTTTTATGCTTAAAAACTCATTTAAATATATTCCCCAAGACAGATACTTTTAAAGACTAAGCTTCTGTAGCAGTTAACTGTTGTTGTTGTTGTTATGCGCCGTTGAATCGTTTCCGACTCATAGCGACCCTATGCACAACAGCCCTAAACCCTGCTCTATCCTGCGTCAACCGCACTGCCTCTGACACACCCATCCCGATTACCC
>NW_006399973.1:2620734-2642154 GCF_000299155.1 Elephantulus edwardii | reverse complement strand
AATGTTCAGATTTAGAGGAGTATCTGACAGACAGCAAGGTTTTAAAATCAAAGAGAAATGTTTTCCAGATTAGCTTTGTCATTTAAGCAGGAAATCAAGAACTGGTTGAAACTTTTCAACATTCATCACAAGCATCATTCACACATTTTATCAACTTTAAATAAATATATAAAATAAGTTTGCAATGCCCTAAGAGGGAATATATAGTCCATCAAGCGAAGGTGCTCCATTGGTCCTGCCAACAGCAGTGAGCCCTCAGGTTGATTTCATGGACAGATCTATACGTAGGCATATCTGACTTGGTGGTCTCTGACATTTCCCCCGTCCTGTGCAGGAAGCAAAAAAGTACTCTCTACAAAGGTCAGGATGTCCTGTCAATTCTCACTTCCAAAAGCAAAGGGCTCAGTTATGAAGAGTGGGCCACTTAAGGTACTTGGGCCTCTTGACCTTGACGATAACCTCACAACTGAGCAAATGAAATCTGGTGGGGAACACTTCAAAAAGACAGGCAGCGTATCCTGTAATTCGATCTCACATCTTAAGTACAGAGAATCAAATGAACTGTCATCTCTTGGGCTGGAATTACTTTTTTTTCCCCCAGCTGGCTTCTCTCTCCCACAGGGAGCCCTGGTAGAACAGGGATAGGGAGTTGTTCCGCCAACTCAAAGGCAAGTAGTTAGAATCCGCCAGCTGCTCCTTTGGAGAAAGACATGTAATCTCTTCCCATGCAATTTACAGCCTCTGAAAACCTGCTGCGAGGTCAGCTAGGAGTCGGTTCTGACTCGAGAGGTCTCCTTATCCCTACCTAGCTCACTTACTCTATTGACATAATGGACATCCAGATATCTCAACAAAAAGCAAGCTGAAGAGTACTTTTAGTTATGGCCTAGCGGGAGGTGGTGGGTGTAATTGTATGTATAGTCAGAAAGGGCATTCTTCACATTTAAATTTTCTCTTAAATTAAAAATAAAGCAACTCTGGTGTTAAACTGACCTAACCCCATCTCCAGAAAATGAAAGTTCCCTTAGTAAAATAAGATGCCAATATGGGAGCAAATGGAGTCTAATAATAAATATGCTGCTTTCATTTACATGACTAATAAAAATCCAAGCACACTGTGTCCCGGTGCTTCTGTTCCCTTTTATACACCTGGCAAGGCTCTGTGACTTCCCAGCATCTTACCTCGCACATCTGTAGCTGGAAGAACCTCCTCTCCTTTTCCATTTCCTCAGCAATTTCGGCCCCACTTATTTCGGTACGAATCATTCCGTGGAGTTTGGCATGTTCTTTTTTCTCCTTTTCTATTTTGGTTCTAAGTGAGAAAAGAGCGAGGATAAATCACGATGCCTTTGGGCAGACTGGACAGCTGTGAAGCCAAACTACTGCAGATCCTGCTGGGACAAATGCTCACCAGGCATTTTTAAGCGGGACAGCCTCCTAGCTTACTTGAAAGGAAAATGTAGTCATAAAAGTATCAAAACCAGTCTTTCTACCACTTACTCAACAAACTTTTCTGAGGCATTCACACTTTGTGCCAGACTCTGCACCAGCAGTGTTTCCACAGGGTCAGAGGAGGTAGCATGCCTTAAAGATCTTTCTCAGCAACAACATTCTAGTGCAAAGGGAATTGCTCAGGCAAGAATGATTCTCTATCAACTATTTCTCTTCCAATACTTTCTCCCGTTCTTCTTTCTTCATTTCCTTTCTCTTCACTGAGGGAAAGAATGCCAGTCTTCCTGACTTGACCTAAGCCAATTCTCCTCACTTTCAACAACTGATTGATAGCAAGTTGGGATGATTCTTAGCTGATCCTCCAGTAGCATTTCAAAGGCTGTAATTCACATGGAGGAGATTGCCCACCTCTCTCCCCAGGAGGAGCTGGTGGATTCTAACCCCCAGGGGCACTGCCTTTGGGTTGGCACACGAGGAGATGAAACAACTCTTCATTATTGAAACTGCTCTTCACTTTGCGCTACAAAATGCCAAGTGTACAATTCAAGTTACAAACAGAGCATGTCCAAGGAGATCTAGTGTTGCTGTCATTAAAGCATTTGGCTATGAACCACATGACTGGTGGCTAAGAAGCCACAGGATACTCGTGATAGAAAGATAAGGCAGTCTGCCTCTGTAAAGATTACAACTTCAGAAACCTTCTGGGGTGGTCCGACGAGATTGCTGTGAGTCAGAATAAACTTAATGGCTGTAAATTCACTTTCTCTTTTTTTTAGCATGTCCAAAGAAGAGTGACGAGGGTGCGAAGGAGCTATAAAATCATTTCAGCTAATAAAGGTTTAAAATAACCAAGCATTTTTATTTTGAAGAAAACAAAGACTAAACGAGAGCAGTGAAAAAATGTAAAGGGCTACCATGAAGAAAAGAGAGAAGGTGTTTTCTACAGCACCTCAAGGGAGACATTAGAACACTTAAGGTAGCATTTTCTTTCAAAAGTTGTTTAACAATGAAATGGGCATTTAGGAGTTCCATAGTTTCCTATTACGGGTGTGGAGTGTTTTAGAGAAGGTAAGAAATATAGTTTCTTATCTGTGTTACTTTAGCATGGAGCAAAGTGCTGTGCTGGGCACAGAGTAGTCAATCTAAAGAGCAAGTGAGAAAATTGGAATATACGTAAACAATTGTTTATTAGATAGAGCTGTTGGAAAAATCAGTTAATGCATCAGAGAAGAACTGTGTCTGGAGGGATTGTGAAATCCTGGGGGCTATAATTATATAACTCAAAGTTCCCCTGGCACCACCTCAAAGTGACTAAGGCACCATCCAGACATTGGTAATTTTTCTTAATCATCAGGTAAGGAATTACTGCCCAGGAGTTTTCAAGGCATCATAAACATTTGTTATATAACATTAAGACCTAATGGGATAAATGAATCTCACACATTAGTGGGGGTGGGGGGTGGAATTACTGCCTTTATTAATCATAGAATTATTCCAAGTTTTAAAATGTACAGCTTCATTTTCATTTACATTCTAGGATTTTGTGAGATTCGTTCTCAGTCCTATCTATGCCTATCTTGACTTGACAGAATTTTACCTCATTTTTTAATCAAATCTTTTCTTTCCATATCCAGAGGAGTCTTTCAGGCAATCTTCATAAATGTATGTATTCCTTTCTTCCAGTAATGCACAAAGTCATTCCATTTAAGGCACTTAAGGGTGGTAGTAAGAACAACTGAATGAAAGTGAAAAACATATTACCTAGCCCTTGCTTAATTATTCTTATTGTTTGACCAGAAGTAAACCACCAAGTCTAGATTTCCCACGTGTAAAGTAGAAATGGTGCTTCCCCCCCTATATATTTAATTTCTCTGTCTCTGTGTGTGGTGCATATACATACACTTGTTATGCTGCTGTGAGCTGGACAGTGAATAAGGATGACAGAAGAAGAATTTATGCCTTTGAACTGTGGTGCTAGAGAAGAGTGCTAAAAGAACAAACAGGTACATCTTGGAGAAGGTACAGCCAGAGTGCTCCTTGATGACAAAGATGATATAACTTTGTCTCTCTACTTTGTGCATGTGGCTAGGAGAGGCTATTTGCTGGAGAGGGACATCACGCTTGAGAAGGTGGAAGGATGGCGAAAGAGAAAAAGACCCTCAACCAGGTGGACTGACACAGTGACTGCAATAATGAGCTCCAGTGTATCAGAGATTGTGGGGATGGCAAAGAACAGAGCAGAATTTGGATCTGCTATTCACAGGGTCTCTATGAGTCATATACTCAACGGCATCTAACAGCAACATGGTAAGCTTTGCTGAAAGCTCAAAGGCACAGAGTCCAAATCCACCAGCTGCTCTGCTGGAGAAGGATGGGCCATCTCCTCCTATGTGATTTACTGCTTTTGAAAACTCACTGGAGGGTCAGCTACGAGTCGGTTCTGACTTGACAGCACTCAACAACAACAGGTGGGAAAAGGCCCAATGATAGTAGGTTCAGAGCCTCTCTGGGCTGACACCTTCAAGGTATTTTACTTTCACACTCCTTCTGTTTATATATGAATGTATATACCATTCAGAAAACTCCAGAACTCAGGAATTCAAGCAGCTTCAGGATTGGAAATGTATGGAAGGTGCACCACAGATTTGTATTTCTTGTGAGCTTTCACCACTGAAAAGATAAGCAAGGCTCATAAAACAAGCCCAAACTTTACAAGTAAATATTTGTAGGTACAATTGACATGACATTCCTCAACACTTCTCATATTACCAAATGGCTTCATAAGAAAGCTACTATTTCCACCCAGGTAACTCTGTACTATTGACTTATGCACAATGATTACAAAAGGAAACACAAGGCATTTAAAAATATTTTCTAATTCTCAGGTATTTAAAATAACTGAAGCTGTCGTTCTCCATGAACATGAGTGCAAATCTAGCTAGCTCAACTCTCCCCATTCTAGAAATGAGAAATTATGTGTGGAAATGTCAAAGTCAATGAGCAGCAGTCTTTCTTAATGGAGATTGGTATACACAGCCAAGAACCAACTAACCCATTCTTTTATTTTTTAAATATTGGTTTACTTATTACAAAGTTTGCATATATTGTGTTTCACATAATCCTCCATTCACACTGTCTAACTCATTCTTTACATTCCTTTTTGGCAGATGGAGCAATCAAATTTAAAGGATATTGGTGTGCTGAAGTTTTCTCTTTGCTTCCTCTAAACCCAAGGAGGCTGAGGTATAGAAAAACATAGACACAAAGCTAGAAACAGGGCAGTTTTTAGAAATCACCAAGAAGACAAAGTCCAAAAACTATACTGTCAAAAATAGTAATAAACAGGGGAAACTGTTTTTTTTGTTGTTGTTGTTAAAAAAAAGAGGCTCATGAGATAAATCAGCCTTAACTCCCTTAGAATAATTTTCCTAAAAATAAGTATTATGACATAATCAAAAAGGGGGAAGCAAACTTAAAGAAGTTAATACAACTAAATTTAAATAAACAGCACTGGAATCATCTGTCATCCTAAGAAACTATAGCAACATGGTTTTAGGGAAATTCTTCCCTTGATTAAAGTTTATTTAAATAATAGCTGGAAGTAATAAAAGCTGATTTTAAAAATGAAATCCCAAACGACATACATTTAGTTTTTAAAATGAAAGCACTCACATTTTTGTTTCATAGTCCTTCCAAGCTTTATCAAAAGGTTTTTTAAGATCCTGTAAACAGAGAGGTATAAATTCATCATTAATTTCTAAGCAAGATAGAAGTACTTATCCTAAAAACAACTATGAGATATCACCTCACCCCAGTCAGAACAGCAAAATTTAACAGAACAGCAAGGAACAAATGCTGGCAAGGTTGTGGAGAAACTAGAACCCACATCCACTGTTGGTGGGAGTGTAAATGATGCAACCACTGTAGAAGGCAGTACGGTGCTTTCTCAAAAAGTTGCAAATAGAGATACCATTTGACCCAGCAATTCCACCCCAAAGAGACCATAACTGACATCCAAGCAGATGTATCACACCGATGTTTATCATGGCTTTATTCACAATAGCAAGGAGTTGGAAACAACCCAAGTGTCCATCAGCAAACGATAGAGAAGCTGTGGTATATTCACACAATGGAATACTAGGCTACATTGAAAAACAAGGAACTCATGCAGTATTATTCAAAACAGGTGACCCTGGAAAACATTATGCTGAGTGAAGTACCTCAATCACAAAAGGACAACTGACATCGGGGTTGGGGGGAGACTGAGAAAGATGGGTTCACTAATGTATACTGCATTGAAAGAGATGAGGGAGAAAACTGTTTAAAAGGGACATGTGATTAGGTATTTTTATCATGACAGGAGTCTAGAGCGAAGGCTACATGGTGGAGTGGACCTGGGGGAGGGTTTGTAAAACAGTGAAAGAATTTGTCTTTTACTTTTCCAAGAGGGTAGTGTACTAGGAGGGAGGGTTGGGAGGGAAGAAAAGAGCACAAATGAATGAATGGAAATCCAAAGTCTCTGTAAATTTTAACTGAAATTAGTAATAAATTTAAATTTAGGAAAAAAAGAAGTACTTATCCTAGACTAGTTCTGAAAGGTACATTCATATTTGTAAAAGATGGTATATATGATGCTATGAAGAATAATGAAAATAGGATTTTAATTAGGATACTAGTAAGCATTTTCTCTTCATTTTGGTTTTCCTCTCTCCTCTCTCTTCTTTCAAATTTGTACTATACAATGTACTAAATGCATTCAAAAAAAGAATCACATAATGTCCTCATTCTCTGGTTATCATAACGATTAACTAAAGGCCTATCTTGCTTTCTCCCGCCCTATCCTCTGTACTAGAATTATTCTGAAACTAACACAGAAACACATAACATTTAATCTGCCAAGCATTCAAAATCTCTTTCCAAATGAAAGGGATATTGACTTTTCCCAACTAACATAAAAATCTCTCCAACAAAAATAATCCTGATTTAGGCACCCTACCCCTCAAACAACATAAAAGTCATCCATATTTCCCTGGGGCTTCCCTACTCCACTCTATCACTCTCTGATAAGCTCTACTAGCCCAGAAAATACTAAGCCAGTAGAAATTCTATAAAATGGTTCATACTATTTACACTCCCTTCAACATGCCTTTTTAAAAAAAAAATTTTTTTTTAATTTTTTTTATTATTTTTGTGTGCGTGTAGCGTCAAATCAGATCTGACTGGTACAGGAGGAGATTGCCCCTCCTTCCCCGGCAGAGCATCTGGTGGATTCGAACTGTGCACCTCTGGGATTGTAGTTGCAGCTTCTTGCCACTAGACCACCAGAGCTCCCCTCAACATGACTTTTTTTTAAAATACAGAGACTAATTTTTCCCCCTTTTATTTATACATTTGGGGAAGTGGGGGTGAGTCTCTCTTCACTGACATTACAAGTCTAAGCTTCAGAGCTTTGTACAGAGGTTCTCTAGGAATAGGGCACACCTCACCTTCTAAGTGTCATTTCCCACTACTGGGATCGTTCCTGACTCATTGCTTTAACCTCACTAACAGCCTGATACATCAGTGTTGAGTCATGCTTTCACATATTTGCATATCGTTCTCCTGCTACTGAGAATATGCTTCCTTCTGGCTGACTCAGAGGACATAACTTCCGGAGCCCCACTGTTCTGTCTTAGCAGATCCCTAGCTAAACCTTTGCCTCGTGTACTCTGCAAATCAGAGATCCCCAAGACTGGCCAGGCTGGGCATCCAGACATGCCCAGATGTGATTCTACTCTAGACAGTAATCACATGTCGATCCAAGAAAAGAACTCGGGTCTCCTAACAACACAGACATAATCATCTCCCTTTGATAGCTCACACCTGTTTGTACCAATGATGTGCAGAAGCAACTTACTTCTCAGCATAATGTACCCATCTGCCCTGACTCATAGATTTGTGAATCAATTCAAAACTTAATTGTTTATAAGTAGCAAGGCCTGTAATACACAATAAACATCTCTGGAGGAGAGAAAAAGAAAGTCAGTTCATTCCTTCATAATGCTTGCACGTGGTTAACCAGTGACTTGCCAGCCATAAGACCAGGCCAAGATTACATATCAAAGGAAAATGAGAGAGCACAAATGTCATCCTGTTATCTCAATTAAACTATAATACTATAGGCTGCCTGCTATGATAGGCCAATATTACTGTGATTCTACATTACATAAAATCTGTCATCCAATAATAATGATTTTTAAATATCATACCCCTTTAACTCCTTTTAGGTCACCCTTCAGCAAACTGTCCAAAGGAAAGGAGATTATGTTGTTCATATTCTGAATCTAAAAAACAAACATAAAAAGGATATTGTTATTCAACTTCATTTTTTAATTTTTATTTTTAAAATTATTTTTATTAATTTTTAATGCAACATATACATATTTTTACAGCCTATTTTTTTTCTTCATTTAATTTCCCCCATTCATTCACTGTCACACATTTTCTTCCCTGCCCACCCTTCCCCTAGTTCGTTTTACTCTCTGAAGGATAAAAAAAAATTATTTGTTATGCAACTGCCATCCAGTCTACAGTCCACTTTACTATGCATTTCTTTTTCTGTAATCTTGTCATGAAAATAATACCGAATCCTACATTCCTTTTAAATAGTTCTCTCCCTCATCTGTTTCAATACAGTAGATATTATTTATCCCCTTTTTTCTTAGGTTTCCCCCAACCCCGATGTCAGTCCCATTTTACAACAGTGGCACTATGCAGTATTTGTCCTTTTGTAACAGATATTTCACTCAGCATAATGTCTTCCAGGGTCACCCATGTTGTATAACATTTCATGAGTTCTTTGTTTTTCAATGCAGCATAGTTTTCCATTGTGTGAATATACCACAACTTCTCTATCCATTCGTTTGTTGATGGGCACTTGGGTTGTGTCCAACTCTTTACTATCGTGAACAAAGCTGCACTAAACATAGGTGTGCATATATCTGTTTGGGTGGCAGTTATGGTGGAACTGCTGGGTCAAATGTTATTTCTGTTTGCAGCTTTTTTGAGAAAGTGCCATATTGCCTACCATTTTACACTGCCAACAACAGTGAATAAGGGTTCTAGTTTCTCCACAACCTCGCAGGCATTTTTTTGTTTGCTGCTCTGTTGAATTTTGCTATTCTTACTGGGGTGAAATGATATCTTATAGTTGTTTTGATTTGTATCTCTCTTAGAGCTAGGGACTTTGAACACTTCTTTATGTGTGTGTTCGCCATCTGAATGTATTCTTTGGTGAAGTATCTGTTCATATCCTGTGCCCATTTTTCAATTGGGTTGTTTACTTTTATCTTGTTGTGGCACTCGAGTATTCTATAAATTTTAGATATTAGTCCCTTATCAGACATGTCATTGCTAAATATTTTTTCCCAGTCTGTGGCTTCCCTTTTCACCCTGTTGGAGAAGTTTTTGGATGTGTAAAGGGATTTTATTCTTAGAAGGTCCCATTCATCTATTTTATCCCCTCCTATTTTGTGGATTAGTGCTTCCAGGGTTCTTCCAAGTTTTTCTCTAATGAAGTTTATAGTCCTTGGTTTTAGTCATAGGTCCTTGATCCATTTTGAGTTGGTGTGAATGGAGTAAGGTGTGGATCTTGCTTGAGTTTTTTACATATAGCTTTCCAATTTTGCCAATACCATTTGACAACTGATTTCATCTCCTTGTCAAAAATAAGTTGACCATACGTAGATGGGCTGATTTCTGGGTTCTTGATTCTATTCCGTTGATCTATGTGTCTGTCATTGTACCAGTACCATGCTGTCTTGACTATCACAGCAGTGTAGTAGGATTTGAAATTGGAGAGTGAGATGCCTCCTACCTGGTTTCTATTTTTAAGGAGTGCTTTGCTTATTCGGGGCCTCTTTCCATTACAAATGAAACTGGAGATTGCCTTTTCCATCTTGTTGAAGAATGGGATTGGTATTTGTATTGGGATTGCATGGAATGGGTAAATTGCCTTTGGTAGTATTGTAATTTTCATAATATTGAATCTTCCTATCCATGAGCAAGGTATATTCTTCCATTTCTCCAGGTATCTTTTTGTTTCTTTTAGTAATGTTTTGTAATTTTCTTTGAATCAATCCTTTGTCTTCTGGTTAGATTTACTCCCAAGTATTTAATCTTGTACTTAGTTATTGTGAAGGGTATTATTTTTCTTAGCTCCAATTCTGTATTCTCTTTCTTACTGTAGAGAAATCCAATTGATGTTGATCTTGTATCCCGCCACTCTGCTAATTGGTCAACTATGTCCAGTAGTTTTCTTGCTGACCAACTTCCTTTTTTATTTAAAGATGTTATAAATAGGATTTGCCAATAATTAACCTTCAATTAAGATGTGAACAACACAAGTGTGATAGACTTATTCATTCTTTGTAATGATTTACCTTACACATGAATACAAAGAGCTAAGGAAAAGTCTAGATGTGGGTATTTTCTACAACAAAGTAATTTTTATGACAAAGAAGGGGGGAAATTCTTCAAATGATTTATCAAAGAACAATTTTTAAAATATTGGCATAAAATAAAACATTCATGGCAAGAAGCTGCACTGCAATCCCAGAGGTGCGCAGTTTGAATCCACTACTCTGCTGGAGAAGGAGGGGCAATCTCCTCCAGTACCAGTCAGATCCGATTTGACAGTACACGCACAAAAATATAATAAAATAAAAATTTAAAAAAATAATTTAAAGAAAAACCCCAAAACATTCAATTTACTGCTACAACCACTGCTCTAGAGCTGTGCTTCAGGTCAGTTTCCAATTCCAGCTATTAACCTGAACACAGCTCCTGAGGATGGGGAAACAAAAGAGAGGGAAGGGAGGGAAATCTCAAGGCGCTTTCTGTTTTCTGTGAAGGCACAGAAATAAATATTGAGTGAAAATGAGAAAAATTACGGGGGATGTGATCTGCTGAGGAAAGGAGCTAAGTGAGAAAAGGAAAGCAGAATAAATTTTGGAACCCCTCACTCTTCTCCCTGAAGAAAGAAGGCAAGGGACTTATGAATTAACAAATTGTCACCAGGGATTAGAAAAATAGAAGCAAAATATATGTTTACCCCCTCATACTCAAACATTACTGGCAAAAATAAATCAACACTCAGGGCCGGCAGTGGCATCCCAGTCAGCTATTCAAATAGAAGCAAACTACAAAATACAAAGCTCAGTTATGAAAACACTTCCGGTACAGATTCAGTGTTCTGAACCCTAGCAGATTATCTCAATTAGGAAAATAATCTTAAGGCCTAGTTTCTCTTTTTCGCAGGCTCAGACTGTTTCCTTAGGACAAGTGGCAACACAGACAGCTAAGGGCCTGGGGCACGTGTGCCACTCTGAGTTATAGGATTCTAGACTACAAATCTGTAAACGAACAAACAAGAAGAAAGGGGACTTTGGAATACTATGCATTTATCCTTATAATTAAGTAAAAGAACTTTTCCCATTTCTTTCCTCCTTTATTTTAAAAAAATATGATTACTCTGAGTAAAAGATAAAATATAAGTATGATTTTTAAGACAATATAAGATTGGGATTGGATTTCTAAATTTTATCAGCATATTACATTTCAAAACAGAGAAAGAAATTTACTTGAAAAATCTTGGTATATAATAGGGCTGGATCAGTTACCAAGTCTGCCAAATAAATGATCAATTAAAGTGCCATTTAAAAAAAATTACTTTTTCTGAGAAGTGCTTGTCCTAAGCTTAAATAACATTTATCATGTACCTGGCATTCCTCCAAGGTGTAATGTAATACCCCGCGACTTAATAGGAAGGGTGGTTAAAGTTTTAAATACTTAAAAACTTCATTTAAGGCACCTTCTTACAAATGAATGAAATGTTGACAAATAAAAGACCAGGCTTATGAATAATCTATGACAGCAAACACACCTGGGTTTCTGCTTTAAAGGATAACAGGAATACATAAGAATGGAATAATGCAGATCTCTACCACAGTCCTGTATATTTAGGCATACGTTTCCATCTACCTACTAAGAACTTTTGCACTGTGGCCAACATGCTGTCCCCATACTCTCTCTCCTTCCTCTCCTCTAGGACTATTTCTGCCTGGTAGTCCTAGAACCATGCCTGGCTATTTGAGTTGACATTGGTATTCAAGAGTCATCTCTACTCGTCTTTGTTCCTGGCCACCATGCAACTTCACTTCATCGTACTGATTCCACCTTTCAAGATGTATAAACACCCTCTCCTAGAATTCCCATGGCCCTATTCTTCTCTGATTTACTCACCACCCCTTTAGTGGACTAAGGCCAGTGCTTCCCCATGTTTTTTGTCATGTGTTTTCCAGTTTCCACTCACTCCAGTCCCTCCAACAATTCCATCAGGTTTATCTACTCAAACCCTCCAGCAGACTGTCTATTCACAAGAAATATTAAATTTCTTATTCTTACAAGTTGAGACCCTCCACAATCCAATCTCACCCACCATTTTTCATCTTTATATTCAGCCAAATTAAAACATTTTGCTGTTCCCTGACTCTATGCCTTTGCTCATTTTGTTCTTCCAACTCAAATTCTTCCCCATGTTCCCACAGTTCAGTGTTCCCATCTCCCTAATGAAGCACTTCTAATCTCCCCAGTGAGAAGTGCTTCCTCCACATTACACTACTGCAACATTGTTTTTCTTTCTTTCTTTCTTTTTTTTTTTAAGGTCTTTGACAGGTTCTACCCTGCATTTCTTTTCTTCGTCCTTGGTCTTTGTAATTGCCTTTTTTGCATTCTTCATGGATGATAACTCTTGATATCCTCCCACAGCTCATCTGGTCTTCGCTTATTAGTGTTTAAGGCTTCAAATCTGTCCTGAGAAGGTTTTTAAATTAAGATGGGATAGACTCAAGGTCAAATTTTGATTACTGTGGGATTGATTTAGCTTTCTTTAGCTTTACTTTGAACTTGCATACGAGTAGTTGATGGTCTGTTCCAAAATCAGCACCTGGTCTCATTTTCACTGATGATATGGAACTTCTCAAATGATTCTTTCCACAGATGTAATCGGAAATGGGAATGAGCTAGTGTGAAAAAGAATGTATTTAAATTTTGTAAATAAACTAGTATAAAAAATGTAAATTAGAATGTATATGAATGATTGTATAAAACACAACGTATATGAATTAAACATACTGTAAAGGTATTATTATATGAAAAGAAATGAAAAATATTTTTTAAAAATTGTGGTGTTGAAGTAGAATAATAAATTTTTTCACGGACTGCCACAAGTCTTTCATGGAGGAAGTCTAAGAGTGTTCGTCAAAGGCAAGGGTGGTGAAACATCATCTTTCATATTTTTAGCATGTTGCCAGGAGGGGCCAGTCCTTAGGAAAGGACATCATCACTCTGGGAATAGTGGGGAGTCAGAGAATGAGAAAAAAGACACCCTAACAAGACGGAGTGACAAAATGACTATAACAATAAACTTGATACCAAAGATGGCACGAGGCTGGTGTAGGATAAGTCCACTGAAGACAAAATTACTTTTATCCTAGACATAGAGAAAAATGGATAAGCAAGAGGTATCTGAAATAGACTTTTAATTAATAGAATGAATTTTATCTTGCAAGATGTGGCATAGTAAAATTCTTGGCAAAAGGAACACAGTAAAATGTGGGCAAAGGTATTGATGATGTGGAATACACCAATTATTGTTGCTGTGTGCTTTCAAGTTGCCTCCAACTCCTAGTGACCCAATGTACAATAGCTCTGATGCCTGCTCTACCCTGAGTCAGTCTCACTGACCCTGACAAACCTACCCCCGTTACCCCAGTTATTGTGTCAATCCATCTTATCTGGGGTCTTCCTGTCCTGTGCTGTCCCTCCAAGCATGACGGCCTTCTCCAAGGACTGATCATGTGTGCTAAGTATGTGAGACAGAGTTCAAAATGCTAGCCTCCAAATAAAAACGGTTTCACCCTCTCCACGACAGACCAATTTGTTCTCTTGGAGGTCGTCCTTGGTATGTTTAATACTCTTTTCCAACACCACAACTCAAAGGCACTGATCCTTTCTTCCCCATCCTTAGTCATTGTCCAGCTCTCTGATACATAGCAAGCACTTATGAAGACCATCGCCTGGATCAGATGCAACTTAGTCTCTAGACTGACATCGTAAGTACTGATTATCAAAGGTCCTGGACAGCAATTTGTCTTTTGATTTCCTGACTGCTGTTGCCAAGAGTATTGTTTGTGGAGCTGAGCAACCTGAAATTGTTAACAACCTCAATCTCTTCTCCCTCTATCCTGGTACTGCCAACTGTGAGAATGCCATGGTGAGAATCTTTGTCTTTTTTAATGCTGAGCTTCAGTCCATACTGAAGACTACAGTCTTTGACTTTCTGCATCAAGTGCTTCAGGTCTTCCTCAGTTTCAGCAAGCAAGGTTGCATCGTCTGCATAACAGGCTGTTGATGAGTCTTCCTCCAATCCTGACGCCACATTCCTCCTCATAAAGCTCAGCTTCCTGAATCTGTTCTGCATACAGAAAAGGTGTGGAGATAAGGTGCATCCCCGATGCACTCTTTTTCTGATTTTAAAACATGAAGTGTTTCCTTGCTCTGTTCTGAGGACTGCTTCCTAGTCTGAGTATAGGTTTCACATGACCATAATCAAGTGTTCTGGGATTCCCATTCGCAAAGTTAGCCACAATTTATTGTGATCCACACAGTCAAATAATTTTTCATGGTCAATAAAACACAAATAGACATTCCTTTGGTACTCTGCTTTCAGTCAAGACCAATCTGACACTGGCAATAATGTCTCTAGTGCCACAGTCTCTTCTAAACCCAGCTTGTATTTCTGGTAGCTCTCCGTCAATGGACTGTTCCAGTCGTTTTTAGATAATCTTCAGCAAGATTTTGCTTGTGTGTGTTTTAGTGAGTAGCACTGATAGTCATTAAGCAAATTCCAACTTAAGATGACCTCATGCATTCAAAATGGAACTGTGCTCCATCAGTAGTTGTGATCTTCTGGAAGTAGATCACTCAGCCAGTCTCCCATGGTATCTCTGGGCAGATTAAAACCACCAATCTCTCACTTTGCAGGTGAGTTTCTAACTCTGTGCACTACTAGAATAGGTTGTTGTTGTATATTGTTGAATCAGAAATGATGCATCATTGACTCCAACGGGTTTTCAGAGGCAGCAAATGGCCCGGAGGGGAGAGCACAGCAGCTGGCGGATGCAAGCTGTGTGCCTCTGGCTGGAGGTACAACCTTTTACCAGTAAGCCACCAGAGCTCCTTCTAGAGTGGGTACGAAAACACAACAGCTCAATAGTAAAGCTCTGACGCCAGATCAACAAAGGGGATTTTGGAGCTCATCTACATTTGCTGCCTCTTTTCAGAGTTTTCCAAATGATCTAAATTAGGAAACTTACTTTTCTAATCAGAAAATGATCAGTTATATTATTACAATAGAGACAGAAAGTAGATTAGTGGTTGCCTGGGGCTGGGAGTGGGAGTCGGGAATAACTATAAATGGACAAACAGGACCTCACTGGGGATGTAAATGTTCTAAAACTGACTTATGGAGATGGCTGCAACACTTGGTATTAAATCGTCGAATTATAGCCTTCACATAAGTGAACTTTTATGTGCAAGCTATATTGCAATGAAGCTGTCTGCGATTTTGTTTTGGTTTTTTTTTAATCAGTTAATATAGATATAAATTCTACTACATTAATGGATTTACTGGAAAATCTTCTTCACTCCTGTACACTAGCCTGTTTGCCCTCTGCACTTACATTCTTTATGCATGTAGCTACAGACACAGTGTTGTGACTCAGGGGTGAATTTCACAGGAAATGAGTGCTCGTGTCTGCTGGGCCTAGAGAACAAGGGCAGAGGGGCCCAGATGCTGTGTCTTGGAAAGTGCACCAGCAGCATGAAGGAGGGACTCTGAGCCCCTCATTATGTGTGTCGGGTAGCCTGGGCAACCTCTGGCCCACAGCTGAATCAACCACCCTCAAGCTCTGGCCAAGAGAGATGAAAACTACAGCCAAAAGATTATTGCACATCCCTTGTGCTCAGAAAGCTCCAGCTTCAAATTATAACTAATGAAATTTTTATGATCTGTGAGAATTAAATGATCCCTGGGTAACTCAACCAGAGTATTTTCCTAAAAGCCAAGTTTCTCTTACATTCTGTCTTACTTTTCTCACACACATACACGCACAAACAAACACACACACACACCACGTAAACAATTTTTTTATTTGATATTTTAATGAAAGTTTATAAAGAACTTGGATTTCTATTCATTCATTGTTGCACATTTTCCTCCCTGCCTCCTCACCCTCCAATTTATTTTTTTCCTTTGGAAAAAATGTGGTTTTTTTTCATTGTTATACAGCCCTCCTCAGACCACTTTACTATGCAGCTCTTATTCTGGACTCTTGTCATATCAGTAATACCTAATCATATATTCATTTTATACAGTTCTCTCCCTCGTCTGCTTCAATATTGTGTACATTATTTATCTCCTCTTAGTTTTCCCCCAATCCCCATGTCAGTCCTGTTTTATAACAAAGATATTATGCAGTATTTGTCTTTTTGTGACTGAGATATTTTACTCAGCATAATGTCCTCCATGGTCACCCATTTTGTATAATAGTCCATGAGTTCCTTTTCAGTGCTGCATAATATTCCATTGTGTGAATATACCACAGATTCTCTATCCATTCCTTTGTTGATGGGCACTTAGGTTGTTTCCAACTCTTTGCTATTGTGAACAACACAGCATGAGCATGCATACACACACACACACACACACACACACACACACACACACACACACACTTGGATGGCAGTTAGAGTTTCTTTAGGTTATATTCCCCAGTAGTGGAATTGGTATTTCTATTTCCAACTTTTTGAGAAAGTGCCATATTGCCTTCTATAGTGCACCATTTTGCACTCCCATCAACAGTGAATAAGGGTTCTACTTGCTCCACAACCTCACCAGCATTTTTTATTTGCTGCTCTGCTGAATTTGCTATTCTTACTGGGGTGAAATGGTATCTCATAGTTGTTTTGATTTGCATTTCTCTTAGAGCTTGGGATTTTGAAAACTCCTTCATGTGTTTGTACACCATCTGAATGTCTTCTTTGGTGAAGTGTCTGTTCATATCCTGTGCCCAATTTTCAATTGGATTGCTTACCTTTATCTTATGGCACTTGAGTACTCTATAAATTCTAGATTTAAGTCCCTTATCAGACATGTCATTACCAAATATTTCTTCCCATTCTGTGGCTTCCCTTTTTATCCTGTTGGAGAAGTTTTTGGATGTGCACAAGGATTTGATTTTTAGGAGGTCCCATTCATCTACTCTATCCTTTCCTGTTTTGTAGGTTTTTCAGGATATTTAGAAGACTGTTCAAGTTGTAGATTAGTGCTTGTAGGGTTCTTTCAAGCTTTTCTCTAATGAAGTTTTATATTTATAGTCCTTGGTTTTAGTCCTAGGTCCTTGATCAATTTTGAGTTGTTTTTTGTGTTTAGTGTGAGTTGTGGGTCTTGTTTGAGTTTTCTACAGATGGTTTTCCAATTTTGCCAACACCATTTGTTAAAAAGGCTGTTGTTTCTCCACGTAACTAATTTCATCTCCTTGTCAAATATCATTTGACCATAGGTAGATGGGATGACTTCTGGATTCTCAATTCTATTCCATTGATCTATGTGTCGTTATTGTATGAGTACCACAATGTCTTGACCACCACTGCAGTGTAGGAGGATTTGAAATCAGGGAGTGAGATGCATCCTACCTTGAATAAACACTTTTTAAAGCATCAAGTAAGATATGAATGTGACAACCATGATCACTGCTATTAAAAATTTATTATATGCTGTCCTTCCAATGAGTTTTCAAAAACTATAATCTGCATGGGAAGAGACTGCCCATCTCTGTCCTGCCGTGCAGTTGGTGGACTTGAACTGCCTGCGTTTAGGTTAACAAGGCAACTCCTTACTCATCAGGCCACCTACCAACAAGAGATGGTGAAACTTGATCTGACATGCTTTGAGCATGTTGCCAGGAGGGGTCAGTCTTTGAAAAAAGACATCATACTGGCAAAGGCGGAAGATTAGAGAGCTAGGGGAAGGCCCTTAATAAGATGGAGTGATGCACTAACCAGCAATGAACATATGAGAGACTATGAAGACTGAGCAAGATAGGTCAAGATTCAGATTCACTGTTCAAAGTGTTGTTATGAATTGTAGCCAACTAGATAGCATCTAACAACAACAAAATACCAACAAAAAAATTAGGCAATTTTGTTTATCCTGAATTCACCTGGGTATGTCTGATAAAGATGAGTCATTAAGTGATCAAAGGTCTATAATCTTATAGGTATAAAGGAAATTAGTCAGTCTACGGGACAGGCAGACAAGACTACTAGAGATCAAGAACAAAATTATTACTCTAATAACACAGTTGACTGGCACACAGAGATAGAAAAGGAGACAGATTATAAGGAATACAGCCATTCAATTAGCTATCTTTTCATACTCTCCTACCTAATTATCTTCTATTGAAGAAGTATAATATTTCTTGACTCTAGCTTTCTCTGCTCCATACACTTAGACTTTATCTCACCTGTCCCCTATATAATTCTGCTCAGAGGGAGCACAGTCTCACTCAGGTAACTGGTCCCCACCCACTTGCTAAGGCAGCCAAAGTTTGACTACTAGCCCTCCCTTGCAGTTCCAAACCAGGAAGTGAACTACTGTGTTTGTAACTCCAGCCCTCAAAATACCCCCTGCACTCATGTCAATTTTGAGTCATATTGACAAAAGTAATTCTGCTTTGCCAAATGATTGTCGCTAAGGGGATCCATCTAGACGCCAGGGCCTACACAGAATTCTTGTATCATATAGCTCTTTGTTTTTCATAGAAAAGAGAACCAAAACAAAACAAATCACTGGGTAGAATCTTACTAGCTTCAACCTCGTGGATTTAAAAAAGAATAGACTTCTGCCTCCCCCCAGTTGAGTAGGGCTCTCTTTCAAAATCCTTAATTAAAGTCCAATTATCTTTGGGAATAAGTAGCTTTTCCTTAAAAACCCTGATTTGCTACCGTACTGTGGCATAGTGCATCACGTACTGGGCTGCTAAAACAAAAGTTTAGCTGTTCGAATCCACTAGCTACTCTGTGGGAGAAGACAGGCAATCTCCCTCCTCACAGATTTACAGATTTAAAAAGTTGATGGAATTAACTCAACAGCAATGTTGTTATATGCCACTGAGTAAGGACAAACTCACAGTTGACCTTCCAGCAGGTTTTCAGAGGCTGTAAATCACACAGGAGGAGATGGCTCATTTTCCTCCCTTAGAGCAGCTGGTGGATTTGAACTGGTGCCTTTGTCTTGGCAGCACAACTCCCTACCACCAGGCTACCAAAGCTCCTCAAAACAAACAAACAAATAAAAAACCCAAACCCAAAACCCCAACTCTCTAACAGTATGGCTTTCTTACAAAACAAGGAACCCTGGTGGCGCAGTGGTTAAGACACCTGGTTGCTCAACTGGATGATTTTCCTAAGCACAGGAGGCTGCCCATCATACAGACGAGTATGCTACTTATGGGGGGAAAATATGGTATTATTTTTCAACTAGCTTCTTTTATTATTTTGAAATTGAGTATAATTATCCTGAGAACCATTAATGTGTTGCCTGTATCAAAAGTTCCTTCTTTTTATTGATGAACAGGAGTCCACTGTAGTGCTAGAACATCATTTGTTAATCCTGCCACCTGATGATGGACAGCTGAGTGATTTTTAGTTTGGAGCCACTGTAAATAAAGTACAAATAAAGCTGCTGTGATCATAGGATGGACACTCATTTAAACAGTGGTCAGAAAGGTCTTTTTATAAGATAACATTTGAACAATCTTCAAGGAAGTGAGGTAGAGAGAGCAGTGTGAAAAGCTGGGAGTGTGAAAAAACAAATGTTCTATGATTCCACCAAATGTGTTATCCAGAATTGGCAAATGCACAGAGGCCAAAGGTCTTCAGAGGCCTGTGAAGAAGTGTGGAGTTAATGGCCCAAGTGACACTGGGCCAATGGAAAACGTTTTTAATAGTGTTAATAGCTGCACAACTTGGTTGATATAATTCATGTCACTAAACTGTACACGTAAAAATTTAAAATGAAAACATTCTGTTATGTATTTTTATCAACACAATAAAGTTTTAAAAACATACTGCTGGCAGAGAGAACTTGCTAACACAAAGGCCCTGAGGCAGGAAAAGTGCCTGGCAGGTTCAAAGAACTGGTATTGCTTCTTCTTAAAGCTGCTTATCTAAAAGAACAGCCAACCATGTAGAAGCTTGTTGGAGGAGCAGATGCTGGGTAAAAGGGCCTGGCAGCGCCGACCACTCCATGGCACAGAGCCAGGTGTCACACCTAAATGATTTCATTTACTCTTTATAACTATCCCAAGAAGTAGAAGCTGCTATCCTCATTGTAAGGACACAGAAAGAAAGGCTTAAGAGGTTTAAGTCATGCATCTGGTCCCCAAATGACACAACTAAGAAGAAATAAAGTTGGACTGAGAAATCGGAAGCCAGAGCTCTTCCTATCATTTCACTATATGACTACATTTCAAAACTGTGTGCCTTCAAGAGGAAGGTGGTTTGTGCATGACAAAAAAAAATCAGGCCAGGATAATTTATACTGATAAATTAAGTGGATCCATCTGAAGTGCTATCTACATTAAAATTTCCTTCCACACAGAAGCAATTCCCAAGTTAGGAATGCCCAACTTATGGACAATGACTATTAGCCCTGTAATGTTATGTAAATTTGCCCTTAATTTGAAACCAATGAAACAACCCCTACCAGTAAAGAACTCCTCACAGCACTTTTATTTGCTGCACATGTAGCTTTAACAATCATGGAAAAGGTTGCAAGCCTCTGCTGCACTAAAGTAAATAACAAGTAAGAATTGTACGCACCTGTTCTGACTCACAAATTGCACCCAAAAATACTTAGGCACGAATGCTGTTACAGACTGTCCATAGTGTCCCTCCACAAAGCTGTCAGTCAGAAATGCAGGGAGAAACTTTAAAAAGGAAAGCATTCCAGTCACTTATTTACGGTGTAAGTAAAGAGACTGCTTCCTCTGGATTATTAGCGGGACTCTTTCAAAAGTCTAGTAGACACACAAACACACACACTCTCTCTCTCCCAACCCTGCTGCTCACCCACTCTGAGAGGCCCGCATGGAACAGATGCTCCCCGAACCATTTCTTTGGCTGGAGAGCCACTTAGATACTTTGTTTAATTAAGAAGGGGCAGGCAGGGGAGCCCACGCCAATCCTGAGTGTTTAACACAAACTGAAAGATCAAACCCAGACAGCTGCCAAAAACACACTGGCAACTTTCACACCAGAAGGAGGAGGGGGGTAAAGGTGACCTGGTTTCTGCTTTTGAAGCTATTTCTCTGGCTGCCTGTCTTTGATCTTTCTGGCTCTAAGTGAAGAGAAAATAATGACCCTTGCCCTTTTCTTCCACTAGAGAATAAATGATGTAATTGTACGCTTAGGGCCAATTCTGAGAGGCACAAGTGGCAAGACAGACGAACAGAACAGCACACTCATGCGACTCACAACTTCTAAAATGCATATGATGCAGAAATGTCTAATTAAACCATCAACCAGAAATGAAAACACTTTCCCCAATTTTATTAGCCCCAAGAATCCAAGCTTAGAAAATATTTACTCTGGCCTCAGCTCGACCTTGGCAACCTGAGTCTCTTTCTGCAAGAATAAGAATCAGGGGGAGCTCTGGTGGCCTAGTGGCAAGAAGCTACACTGCAATCCCAGAGGTTGTTGTTGTTGTTGTTATGTGCCGTCGAGTTGCTTGCGACTCATAGCGATGCTATGTTCAACAGCCCTAAACCCTGCTCTATCCTGTGCCAATCGCATTGCCTCTGACAC
>NW_006399973.1:2603036-2619719 GCF_000299155.1 Elephantulus edwardii | reverse complement strand
TGTTATGATCCACGCAGTCAAATGCCTTTGCATAATCAATGAAACACAGATAGACATTCTTCTGGTATTCTCTGCTTTCAGCTAAGATCAATCTAACATCAGCTACAATATCCCTAGTACCACGACCCCTTCTAAACCCAGCCTGGCCTTCTGGCAGTTCCCTGCTGATGGACTGTTCCAGTCGTTTTTGGATAATCTTCAGTAGAAACTTGCTTGCATGTGAAATCAATGAGATTGTTCTGTAGTTTCCACACTCAGTTGGGTCACCCTTCTTTGGAATGGGAACAAATATAGATCTCTTCAGAGGTACGTGATTCAAATCCACTAGATGTTCTGTTGGTGAAGGGGCAATCTCCTCCTGTGCCTGTCAGATCTGATTTGACAGCACACACACATAAAATAATAAAATTTTTAAAAAGAGTAAGAATCAGAAGCACTTAACCTAAGCTATCCTTTAAGGTACTGGTCCTCAAAGCAAGTCAGCCTTATCCTGTTATCAGCAATATCAGCCTTACTGGGGAACTTGCTAATAAAATGCAAACTCTCAGGTCTTACCTAAACGTATGGAATCAGAAATTTTGGAAACAGAGCTCAAAAAAGCTGTGACTCTCTAACAAACCCTCTAGGTGAGTCGTCCACAGTACTTTGTTCACGCTGTCAGAGGGGCCTAGTCTTTGGGAAAAGAAATCATTCTGGAAAAAGGAGAAGGTCAGAGACAGAGAGGGGGACCCTCAACCAGATGGACTGACACCGTGGCCCTGAGAACGAGCTTCACGCACACTGGAGATCATGATGGTGGCACTGCACTCAGAGATACTCCCTTCTAGAGCAAGGAGATCTAGTGGCACAGTGGTTACAGCATTTGGCTGCTAATCAAATGGCCAGCGGTTTGAACCCACTAAACGTCTCACAGAGAGTTAGAGGCTGGAACCCCACAGGGCTGCTATGAGTGGGAATTCGACTCATTAGTAGTAACTGGTGGCTTCCAGAGCAATGCTCAAGCTTTACGGTGCCTATTCATTACTAAAGTATATTATTAAAATGATTCAGCAGGTCTTAGGGAGACTAGTCTGAGGGGTGTTATGTGTTGGGCTGCTAATCAGAAGTTTGGTGGCTCGAACCCACCAGTGGTTCTGAGGGAGGATGATGGGCAGTCTGTTCCCTTAAACATTCACAGCCTTAGAAACCCAAGGGAGGATCTCCATGAGCCGGAATGGGCTTCCTGGCAGCGGAATTTAGGGAAGAGAGCCTGAAATTCTGCATTTCTAAGTTGATTCCAACATGCATATCCAAGGACTTTTTTTTTTTAGTGTAAGGCAGGCATTCCTAAGGCCCAAACCAAACAACCTATGCCCAAGCGCTTTGTAACCTGTGTTGTTGTTGTGTACCACTGAGTCAGCTGACCCTCTGGCGGATTTTCAGAGGGAGTTAATCGCAAGGGAGGAGACTGCCCATTCTCCTCTCACAGTGGATTGGAACCACGTGGCTTCCGGATTGCAGCGCAGCTTCTTGTTAGTAGGCCACCAATGCTCTCCTAGAATTTGAAATATACAGGTATTGATATGGTCTGTCAATATTCCAGCCTTTAAGGAAGGACTTATAAACAACCTAAAATTCCCAAGGAAAGGAGAGATTATTCAAGAATAATCTAGAACCTTGAATTTACCTATATAAAATCTGCTAGTAACTTTCTTCTGAGAGACTTGAGCTGAGCTCCTTTTTGCAGAGTTCATTATCAACAGGAGGAGAAAAGGGCGTGAAGCCACCACACCCCCACCTCTTCTGCACCATCCACCGATTCCAGCAATCAGGATCTCTCATGGGACCTGACAGAGGCTCATGTCTCTTTATTCTAAAGAATTTGAGTTTTCTTTCCAACATCAAATATGCCTTCTGGAATAATAAATACCCCCTCTTTTGTGCAGTCCATTTTCTCACACTCCTGTCACTTGTCTTCTGCCTTTATAGAAAGAGGAGGGGGAACCCCATTGTGGTTCCTCAGCACCACAGTCACAGTCACTGGTCAGGGCTTTCTATCACATCCCTGCTGCCTGGGATGCAGCAGAGCCCTCTACCGCCATTTACATCCTCTTTTGAGGGTTTTCACATAAAACTTCTCAACTATGGCTAAAGATTAAAAATCAAAGTTTAAGATCCCTTATATCACGGCAAGTTGAAAGTCGAATAATGAATTAGGAAGACCGAAGAAGAATTAACGCCTTTGAATTGTGAGGCTGGCAAAGACTATTGCACATACTAAGGACTGTCAAAAGAACAAATACATCTATCTGGGAGGAAGTGCAACCAGAAAGCTCCTTAAAGGCGAGGATGATGAAATGCTGTCTGACATACTTTGGGCACATTATTAAGAGAGGTCAGTCCTTGGAAAAGACATCATACTGGGAAAGGTACAGGGTCAGTGAAAAAGAAGATGACCCAGAGAGAGATGGACTGATGCAATGACTGTTAAGAGTGGTTCAAATAAAGCAGAGACTGTGAAGACGGCACAGGATATAGCAAGGCTCTTCGGGACTGCAGTGTACCGTCTTGCCTTATTTTTTTTTTTTAATTATTTTTGGGTGTGTGTACCATCAAATCGGATCTGACTGGTACAGGAGGAGATTAGCCCTCCTCCAGCAGAGCATCTGGTGGATTTGAACCATGTACCTCTGGGACTGCAGTGCAGCTTCTTGCCACTAGGCCACCAGAGCTCCTTTAAAGCAAGGTTCTGATCTGTTGTTCAGAAGGTCGCTATGAGTCCTACTCGATTGGAAGGCACCGAACAAGTACTGGTGATATTGTGGAGAAAATGCAACCAGGTTACTCCTTAGATGCAAGAAACTCTATCTCACATACTTTGGGAATGTTGTGAGGGGAGGCCACTCCTAAGCAAAAAACATCATGCTGGGAAAGGTGGAGGATCAGAGAAACGAAGACAGGCTTTCACAGTGATGGTAACATGTTGGAGATTGCGAGGAAGGCGCAGGGCAGGAGAGGTACAGATCTGTTGTTCACAGGGTCACTACAAGTCACAGTCGACTCAGTGGCACCTAACAACAGCATCATGGCAATTGCTCCTCTTAAACCCAGTAACTGAGAAAACACACTTTGATAACGAAAAACACACCCATTTTTAGTACACTGTTGCTTTCAAGTGGAGGTTGGGTGGCAGTGTGGTTAAGGCATTCTCTTGCTAACCAGAAGGCCAATGGCTGGAACCCATCAGTCACTCTGCAGGTGAAAAGATAAAGCAGTTTGCTACTGTAAAGATGTAATATCCTTTGAAATCCTACAGGGAGTTCTACCTTGTCCTACAAGGGTACCCATGAATCAAACTGATTTGATGGTTGTGGGAACATTTTCAAATGATTATCTTATAAAGCCTCTTACAGAGAGTTGAGGGCGCTCTGGTGTCTCAGTGATAAGAAATCGAGCTGTATATACAAAAGGTTTAAATCTAACAGCTGCTCCACAGGAGAAAGATGGCAATCTCCTCCCATGTGATTATCTGCCTCTAAAAACCCGCTGGACGGTCAGCTATGGGTTGGTTCTGACTCGAAGGTACACAACAATAAGAGCAATATAAATTTGAGGGAGCTCTGCTGGCTCAGCAGTAAGGAGCTGCTCTGCCAACCTATAGGCACTCAATTCAGATCCACCAGCTGCTCCCGGGGAGAAAGCTGGGCGATCTCTTTCCGTGTGATTTACTGCCTCTGAAAACCCACTGCAAGGTCAGCTATGAGTTGGCTCATATAGTTTTGCTAAAAGCATGTGCAAGGCGTTTGCCTCCAGACATTACAATCACGCTGTGTGTATGTAGACTGAAAGACACTTGTGACAGCCCACAGGGTCTCTGCCCCATCTCTACCTGTAAGGACCCAAGGTCTACAGGCTAGGAGTTACTGCTCCTCTACCTCCAGGGTCTACATTTCAGGGCTCTGTGGCACCTTATCTAGTGACCGTCACAGCACACACTGCATTACAACAAGAGTATCTGTGGGTCTCTCTCCTCAGACAATGCATTAGTAATTAGAGTTAATATTCTTTAGTTCTGGAGCGCTGTGATGAGTCGGAATCAACTCGATGATAGTGAATTTGAGGTTGTTTTAGGTCTGTGTTCCCTTCTGGTTATGATGTCTTTTAACTATGATCACTTGTGTAAGACCGCCCCCATATATGTAAATGTTGCTCGGTGGAACTGGCAGGTTCCTCTTTCAGTGTGAGTGAGATGGAATTCCTCAGTAGCAGGGCCATTCCCGAATGTCACACTGGACTCCATCCTCAGCTCATTCCCTGCTTGCTGACTCTCATTTGACATTGATCTTCAACTATGGCAGGATATACACCCTGGGTATATATTTTGAGGAGCAATTCTCTGAAACCAAGAGCAGAGATTACATATCTGCAATTAACCTTTCAGAATGCAGCCTTACATTAATAACCCACTTCTTGGCATAGAAGCAGCTCTTGGAAAATCTTTTCAGGATTTTCAAATCGATCTGGTAAAAGCAGAGTCCCAAACTGAGCTGCCTTTATAACGGGTTTAATGTCCCACGTTAGATTTTGGGAGATGCCTTGTTTCCCCCTTTATCCTGTATAACTGCAGTGAAAACTTCCTGAAGGTGAGAATCTCACTCATTAGTAAGAAAAATCTCACTTTATCCTAAGTTGGACTCTCTTTGGAGATGTTCCAACTGCTTTGTAAACATTCTTTCATGTCACAAAGTAGGTAGGTGGTAATTATTTGGTCTTTTGGACAAAGAGTAGAATTGAGAGTCTTAGCCATATAGAAATGGAAATGTTGTTTAAATGCCTGAGGAAAAGAAAAAAAAAAAAAAAAGCAAGGCTTTCATAAGAAGAGACAGGGCAGATGTGACCAAAAATAGGACCAAGAATGGTATACAAAATACCACAAGAGGCGAAGTCTCCTACAATCAGCTCACAACAACAGAAGCTGCCACCATGCATGTCTATGGCTGGACCTTCAGCACTGGCAGAGGCCTGGGAAATCAGGCATGGCGAAAGCTAATTTTAGTGCAAATGAGAGATTTTCTCTCTCTCTTTCTCTCTCTCTGATCTTTGCTGGGAAATAGGATCAACATTCCTAACATCATAAAGAAAAAGCTTACACTAAATTAGGATACATGTACTTAAAAACTATTATCACACTGGTTTTAATAAACTAGCATATTATATTATAACTATGTCCTATCTGTGCTGGGGTTTTATTTCACAAAATAATTCTTATTAATTTGAGCTTACTTATGGTGTGGTAAGGTGGGCAGGATTTTACTGCCCTTGTTTTAAGGTGAGGAAACAAAGTTGTTATAGGCTTCCCTCCAATCCGTGTTCTCCTTACACCAGACATTCCCCTACGCTGTCTTCCCTTCTGCTCTCTACCCACTCTCCACCAAGCAATTGACAAGAAGCTTCGATTTCTTTAAAAACCACAGTGGGGACACGATAGGTTCGGAGTTCTGATTCTGAGACTTGGAATTTGAATTCCAACTCTATCCCTTTAAGTCATCCTGGGATAAGACACATTGTGTGTGTGTGTGTGTGTGTGTGTGTGTGTGTGTGTGTGTGTTCCAAATTTGTCTCTGAAATGAAAGTAACGAAGTCTACCTTACACCAGTGTTATGAAGATTCAAATCGTATGTCCTCCGCGCCTAGCCTGGTACTTACCACACTGCAGGTGCTCACAGAATCTTGGCCACTGATATCTACACTTTGCTATAGAAAGCTAGAGAGCACCTAGAACTTGAAGTGGTTTTTGGGGTGCTGAAACTAACAAAGCCACGTACCAATCACAATGACCAGGCCCTACTTTACTTCTAGAAAATCAGGGAAATAAAGCCTGCTATCATTTAACTGCACAGCTGTCCACATAACAGTGTCATTTATTCAGGATTCCACTACCGGGAAAACCACAGATGGGTTGGTCAGATCCTAGAGCAAACATCCAAAAAGCTGTCAAGGACTCTTGTTCCTGTTAAGGGAGACAGTTCCTCCTTATACCCTCCAAAATTTCTGTTATGTAATCCACAAAGTGGGGATAACATTGATTTATGTTATGGGATCATTACAAGGATTGTTGTTGTTGTTGTTTGGTGCCATCAAGTCGTAGACGACTCATAGCGACCCTATGAATGCACGGCCTGAGCACTGTTCGTACATAGAGTTTCTGGAGGTAAGCCATTTCGGAAGTGGATGCCGCTCCTGCTTCCAGGCTTGTTTTACAAGGATTAGATAACCCAAAATGTGTGAAACCAACTGGCTATCATCTACACACAAAGTCATGAATAGCATTATCATCTCCACTTTACAGATGAGAAAATCAGGTCTAGAGTTTAGTAGAATAAAGAGAAAACAGGTTATTACTGGAGTGTCAAGGGACAGGACCCAGAGCCCCTTTCACATCTGTTTCCTGTTGGTGATAGCTGCAGAAATCCATGTATGGAAACCAGAACTGCTCTATGGGGTTGCCAAGGCAGTGATCTTTCATAAGCTTGTCTCTCAAGGTGCTTCTGGATGGGTTTGAACCACCAATCTTCTGGCTAGTGGATCAAGCACTTACCTATTTGATTTATCCTCTGCTTGTTTAGAAGAGGCAGACTGGCTGCCTTCCAGGCCTCCTGCTCTGCAGTGCTCCTGGGATTCCCCTTTGTCACCCTATGGGGATTCCCCTTCACTTCTGGAAGGAGGTGGATCCTGTTTCTGGCCTTTCACACTTCCCTCTTCCCCCCTTGCCCCCCCTCCACCCCCGACCTCTTCACTCTGCATGTTTTAGGGAACTAACACGTAGGAGTAAAATTTTTGAGCCTTGAATGTCTGAAAACAGCATTAATTCTACTGCTTCTATATATAATCTGAGGAAGAGAACTCTCTTCCTCGGAATTTTGAAAGCATTGTCCTATGCCTGAGAGTTTCCTGTCATTGTTGCGAAGTCCAATGGTGTGCTGGTTCGTCATCTTCTATCTCCTTTCTGGAAACTTCTAAGATCTTTTGAAATTTTCACAGTGATGCACTTTTTTTTTTTCTCTTTGTTTTGTTTTGTTTTTTTTTTTTACAGTGATGCACTTTGATGTGAGTCTTTTCTCCTTTTTGTGCTGGACGTTCATTGGCTTTTTCATCTGAGATTTGCCTCAATGGTGATTAATTTTATAAACCATAATAAATGGAAATTATTGTATGAAACACAATGTGAACGAAGGATAGTATGAAACACAATGTATATGAACTATGTATGCTAACCAATATAAAACAAAAATTAAAAACAAACATCTGGGGCTTACATTCCTGTTTAGAAATGTTCTCTTGCATTGTTACATAGGTGATGTCTACCTCCCCTCCATTTTTCCTTTTTTTTTGAAACGCCTGTCAGGTGGATTTAGGGCCTTAAGGATTAATATCAAAGTTTTGTCTACTATCTGATTCCTACTTTTTGGTCCTTTTGTCCTATTTTCTGAGAGATTTCTTTTATTCTAAACCTCTTAATAGAATTTTAAAATGTTCCCTTTTTTTTACTAATTGTCTTCTACCTATCTCTTATCTTTAAAGATAAAATGCATCTTACTCTTCTTGGATGGATACATCTTTTTCCTATTCTCTCAGGAATTAAATATTGGTGGTTTCTTTGGTTTGGTCTCTCCCTGCTCCATCATTATCTTCTCTTCTCTGCATTGTCTCTATTTCATCCAAGCTTTGTTTTGTTTATTTCTGTTTATTTTAGTCTCTTTCATTCTGTCTATTTGTATTTACAAGTGAGGAGATGACCAGTAGCTCTGCAGACTTGGAAGGAGCGTAGCAGCTCATGGGCTTTACCACCAAGGAGCAGGCAGCAAAGCAAAGTTTTCTCACTGGAAGAACCTCTTCTGTCAGCTTGTATACATCTCCCCCAGGAGCAATCCATTTCTCCAGTTAAAAATGTCATTAAGTTAAATTAAGATAATATAAAATCTTCCCACATTTTCTGACTTGGTGGTAGGACCCCAATATTCATGTCTGTCGATATTTAGGGAACAGGGCTAAGAAAGGGGTCTAAGGTTTCATTCAGTATGTAAGTTTTCATGTTCTGGGCAGTAATGAAAGATGACTTTGATCAAAGTGATAAAACTTTAGGGTCAAATTCAATCAGGCAAAAACAAGCATAGCAAGAGTTTCTGAGCTTTAAATGTTTTTAAAGAATGATGAGCTATTTTATCATTCACTATCAGCTTACTGGTAGGAGAAATAAAAAAGAAGCTGCTGTTTGTGACCCACATAGAAACCCTTATTGCGTGCTTGACCCAGCATCTGTGACTGTCAGGAGAAATGGGGGCAAACAGGAAAGAGGTGCCAGGAAAAGCTCTGCTTGTGAAATGAATCAGCTGGGCAGGTTCACAAACTGCCCTTTGAGGGATCCCACTTCTTCCAAATTCTGGTACCACAAGGACAGCAGAGAGCTGCCAATCACAAGAAAGAACTCGATTCACCCGGCATTACTAGGCAACTACCACAGGCAATAAACACCAACTCCATATTCCACTTGTTTAAAAATAAGACTTGCTTCTTTCAGCCCTGCTTTTTTTTTTTTTAAAGTTCTACATTTGGAAGCATAAAAGGCCTTTAAATATTCACGGTAATTTCTGTGCTTTGATTACACGTTACCTTACTGTGTAAGGTGAGCCTGAAACATATTTATTAAATATTTGAAGTCTAAAGGCCTCCTATAATTACCAGAAACGGAGATTATTCTACACAGTGTAGCAACTACTAAATACCAAAGCCAGGATTGCCTTAAATTTATCCATTTTTTTTCACAGCCACACACAGATGAAATGCCAACTTGAAGTCTGAAAGTCTTATTAGAGAGAAAAATCACAATTTAATTTTTTTAACTCAAAAGTGGAAAAATATGTCTAGAAAACATACTTCCTGCAGGTACTATGTGAACTATGAAACAGTTTCTTTCTAGTTTATTAAACAAATATTCATTATCTTCCATTGAGCTACTTCTTCATGTAAAGCAAAACTGCAGGCTACACACTTGAACACTTACCAGGTTTTTGAAAAGGGCCGTCAATTCCTTTGTAAACACTGAGAACTTCAGGAACGCACTTCCTAAGTCTGGGTCATCTCTGCACACACAGTTGCCACCAAACTTCTCCAGTGCTTGGGTGTACTGCTCTTCATTCTCCACATGAGCTACAACAGCAGCATGAGATGCACTGTTAATGCACAGGGCAAACACTTGACTCCCACAGCCCACCATGTGTCCCTTAGTTGTGAATAAAATCTAACACATTAGCAGAATACAAATCTGAGAAAAGTCAAATAGAAATAATTTTGCTATCTAAAAAGAACCCTTTGGGCCAGCAATAGATACTGAAGGAAAAGCCTGCATTAAGTTTTCAACACATCAGGTGAGACCCCAAGGATATGCCAATGCATCCAGACCTTCTATGACTTCTCATTTGCTTAACTGATAGCAGAAATCACAAGTCAACAGACTCAAGCCTTGTCCAGAATCTCTTCTCCAGCCTGGCGCCTGTTACACTAATTGCTGGCCATAGGCCACAGCTTTCTCTTTCCAAAACAGGAACAACCGTAGCCCTCACAGCACAGGCCAGGGCAGGAAAGGGCAAGTGAGTAGGTCCATATGCACGATACGTCCTCGGCTCTCAACCACCTGATTCCATGCATTCTAGACTCATCTTTCCTCTGGGAAGCCTTCCAAGGCTCCACCCAGTGTCCTGAGCCTGTGGGTTTGGCACCTCTCCTACCCTAGCACTTAGTTATATCAGACTGAAATTGTCTGGTACATGTGTTCCTGAGTATATCAGAAGCTCTTTGTGGACACCAGTTACCAAGTGCCACTGAGTCAGTTCCTACTATTGATAACCCCATGTGTGCAGAACAGAACTTTGTTCTATTGGGTTTTCAAGGCTGTTCTTCTGAGGTGCCTCTGAAGGTGTCTGAACTATCAAATTTAGCTCTAGAGGCCTAGTGGTAAGAAGTTGTACTGCAATTCTGAAGACCTGTATTTGAAGGATGGGCAATCTCCTCCTATGTGCTTAACTGCCTCTGAAAACCCACTGGAGGGTCAACTATGGGTCGGTTCTGACTCGACAGCACACAAAAATGACAACAGTAAACCATGTGAAGTATTTAACCTAGGGATTTGTCTTACAGAGTAGGGATTAAGTTTTACTCATATGTGTGCCTAAAATTAAGATATATACAACACAAGCTACTTGAACAGTAATGGAGTCATCATCTGGTGGTTATCTGAGGACATTTTTATTGTCATGAGGCCTCAAAGCAGCGCCTAAAATAGTGAATACCTGGATTCCAGGTTCCTATCTCAGTGGTTCTCATTTCCTGTTGGATAACAAAATGATACAGCAATCTTTAACTATTGAAGCCAGAGAGTCTCCTATCAGACCTGTCATAATGAAACGAAGGATAAGGAACACAGGTAATTCTGATAGATTATTGGAGTAAAATAGATTTCTCCACCGCCAGGTCAAGAGTTCTCAAATGAATTCAGCCTATCTGTAAGAAAACAATTTCTGTTTCCATGGATACCAGTTTTTAACTTGATTTCAATTAGAAATCTAGCACAACTACTTCACAGGCATGCCAAGGCAGACAGATAGAAGCTTCTGAGGAGAGGCGTCCATGAGGAGAGCTCTAGGAAAGCAAGCGCTGGTGCTGCACAGCTCCCCCAGAGAAAACAGATCCCGAAAATCTCCTTGTAGGAGCAAAAATTCTTCCTCAGAAAAGCAGAGCAGTGTCATTAAAGGCCAATGTCTGTGTTGGGTCTGACAAATGGGGCAAATAATGGAAGGTTTGTTTCTGGAGGGCAAGCTTCGACCATGGATCTGATGATCTCTGTGACCCATGGACGCTGCACCCACCCAAGCACCAGGGAATTCCTTTGCCCTTGACCTCCAGTGGCATCTGGGTGCTGCAGGGGATTCCAATGTGGATCTAGGAAACACATGAGAAATTACATTGTTTGAGTGCTTTTAAGTGGAAGGGGAAAAGGCTTGAGTGTTCTGGATAAATTAAATGTATTTCTGAGACTGTAATGCAATAAAAAGGACAGAAATACAAGTGCACTTTCTCTCTCTCTCACACACACACACAAACACACACAGAGAGAGAGAGAGAGAGAGAGGCAGCTCCTGAAGATTATGTTTGGCAGAGAGAACAGAGTCCTCACAGGATGTAGGGCCCAGTCTTGTTTCTGTATATATCATATATCTGTATGATCTTTGGAAGTTATCTACTCTCAGTGAGCCTTACTGTCTTAACAGCATGAAGGATAAAGACCTGTTAGGAGATTCTCATAGGATTAAGGGAAGGATCAAAGAATAAGGTAAGGACATTCAGTTCTCTCAAAGCAAAACAGAAGTACAAGCAGCAACCGCTATCACTGATAGGAGCACAAACAAGTTTCTTTAAACTACAACTTTGCAAGCTATGTATTCTCATCCAGCATAAAATTAAGGCTCAGAGGGATCAGTAATGAGTGCAGTTTCAAATCCAAGAGTGTCTGATTTCCTTCTCCTCTACTACACTAGTGCTTATTTCATAGCTAAGAGTAGCTTATCTTGGCAAACAAAAAGTACCTAATTTTTAGATTTTGTAAAAAAATCCCATTGTTCAGATAGATCAATATTTCTTTTTCTGTAGCTTTATTTATAATTCTAGAAGATGAGGTACACGTGGAAGAACAGTTCTTTTCAGACCACAGCTTTTAAAAAACTGGTGGTCAAGACACAGACAACTCTAGCCTGGTTTGTAGAAGGAAGCTATCTTCGTTACCTGGTGCTGCTGTAACAGAATGACTATAACAGAATGGCTTTCATGAATAAAGTTCATTTTCCCAAAGTGGAGTGAGCTGTGAGAAGTCCAAATCCAGGGAGGCTTTCTACTGGTTCTAGAAAAAGACCCTTTTCCTTTCTGAGCTTCGGCTCCCAGGCAATCTTCATGTGCTTTGACACGTGTGCCCTTCCATCTCTTCCTCTTGCTCAATTTCATTTACATCTCAACAATTCTGTCATTTGATCTCTGGGATTGTTTATATCACTACGACCACATTATCCAACCTTCAATCTTTGTTTTCAACTTTTGCATTTCAATCTCTAAATCAATGCATCTTGACTGCCTGTCTGATTTCAGACTGTAGAAGTTAGTAAAAATCTCCCCCTCCCTGATACTTAGCATTAGTCACTGGTGAGTAAGTCTGAACAACAGTCACATTAATTCCCTTATCAGTATATGGATATTATTCTATAACTTACAGCACTGCATTCAGAAGAGATTCTGAAATATTCTTTTTGATGATGAATGTGATAGCATTCCTCTTCAGCTGGTCAATTCTGGCATAGTAGACCATATGCCCAACCTAAAATGATCAATACTAGTCTATTTCAGCCCATAATGCCTAGGGTGTTGACCTTCATGATTCTATTTCATTTTCTACCTATTCAGCACATACACTGGAAATATCTTCAACACATTAGCAAGCAAGGAAGCAAATTTGAAGACCAAGGTGCACCTAACACAAGCCATGGCATTTTCAAGTGCCTTGTATGCATGTGAAAACTGGGCAAAGAACTGATGTCTTTGAACTATGATGGCTGACACACACAAAAAAAATAATAAATATGTCACAGATTGATAGAAGAACAAAGAAATCTGTCTTGGAAGAAAGGCAGTCAGAGTGAGCCTTAGAAGTGAGGACTGTTGTTAAGCGCCATCGAGCTGACCACAACTCATGGTGACCTGATGAACAATCAATCTGAAACCCGCCCTATCCTGTTTCATCCTCATCGTCTCTGACACTCCAGTCCACTGTTACAATCACTGTGTCGATGCATCCGGTTGAGGGTCTTACCCTCCTTTGCTGACCCTCCACTTTTCCAAGCATGGTGTTCTTTTCCAAGGCCTGGTTCTTCCTACTGAGAACAGTGAGCCTTCATCTCGCATACTTTGGACATGCTACCAGAAGGAAGCAGAATCTGGAGAAAGGAAACCATGCTTGGGAAAGCAGAGTGCCAGCGACGGAGAAGATCATCTTCAAAGAAAGGGACTGACACAGGGGCAACAACTATGGGGTCAAACATAACATTGACTGTGTTGAATGGCAAAAGCCAGGGCAGTGTTTCATTCTGTTGTTCAAAGGGTCATTATGATCCTACTCAATGGCACCTAACAACAGCAGATATCATAAGAGATTGACTCAAGACATGTTGTTTGTTGTTGTTATGTGCCGTCGAGTCGCTTGCGACTCATAGCAACCCTATGTACAACAGTCCTAAACTCTGCTCTGTCCTGTGCCAATCGCACTGTCTCTGACACTCCCATCCCGATTATCCCAGTCACTGAATCAATCCACCTCAAAGACATACTGTATATTAATCAAGTCTCATTAACATACCAGAATAGTCATAAATAAAATCATAAGCATTAGTATTTAAAATATATTCCAGGCAATACAGTTCAATGCATAACAGGAGGTGACAGCCATAAGCAGATGTCTGGTGCTGATACCATTCAGCTGGGTTATAGAAACAGAGGAACGCAGACTCCACACTTCTGCATTTCCCTTTGCTCTGCTCACTGGGCCATCAGGCTTCCCAGTGACACTAACTGAGAGGTACTCTGGCTCTGATGGTTTCCTTCATGGTGAGGACTGAGATGCTGTGAATGCAGAAGTCCAATATGGACTCACAAGAGACCTGGGACTTCACAGAAACACCACAGTCCACATATTTCCTCTACATGAACACTCAAAGGGAAGGGGAAGGGGAGGAACATTAAATGGTCCTTCTTATTGTGACCATGTTGGAACCATGAAAGAAGAGACAGAGAATTGTCCAGTCTTGCCATCTCCATGATGCCTTGTGGATCAGACTGCTATAGGAGTTACAGGATATTCACCGATTGAATTTTGGAAGCAAATTGTGAGTCCTTCTCTCTAGTCTGTCTCAAAACTCAAACTCATTGCTGGGCTTCTGAGGCTGTAAATCACAACAGGAAGTGATTGTCCATCTTCCGTTTCCCTCAGAAGAGCTGTTAGTGGATTCAAATCACCAAAGACTCTTAGCCTTTAGGTCAGCTGCACAATTTCCAATGGACTACACCAGTACGAGAAATGCCTTTTGTTAGATGCCATCGAGTCGAGTATGACTCATAACAACCATATGAACAGCTGCTCTGATCCTTGTCATATTCTGCACGCCTTCACCATCTCTGACACTAGAGCCCCTTGTTGCACGCACTGTGTCAACCCATCTTGTTGGGGATCTTCCTCTTTTTCATTGATTGTCCATCTTTCCAAGCATGGTATCACTTCCCAAGGAAAAGCCTCGCCTAACTAAATGTCCAAACTATGAGAGATATCTTTGCATCCAAGAAGCACTCTGGATGTACTTTTCCCAAGATGTATCTGTTCTTTGGAAGTCCATGGGATATTCAGGACTCTTCTCCAACACGACAACTCAAAGGCATCAATTCTTCTTCTGTCATCCTTATTCACTGCCCACATCTCTAATGCACAGCAGGTAACTGAGATGACTATAGCATGAATCAGGTTCACCTTAGTCTTCAAACTGACATCATTGCTCGTCAGCATTTTGGAGAGGTCCCTGATAGTGGACTTTCTCAGTGCAATAAGTCTCCTGATTTCCTGTTTGCTAGTACCAAGTGTGCTGAATGTTGATCCCTTTAAATCTTCTGTTCAACTTAGCTTTGAGTTCCCGATTATGATCTCTATTTTCTCACGAATAAAGGAATTTTCATAAGGGTTAAGAAATATGTTCAAGAACTCAGAATTGCAAAAGTCTACTGTCAAGGATCTCTCCAGAGTGCTAAAGAGCCATGATATCAGACTAGAGATTTGGGTGGACCTGATGCAGGCCATACTCTTCTCAAATGCTTGCTATATATCAGAAAACTGTAAAATGACTAAGGATGATAGAAGAAGAACTGATACCTTTGAGTTGTGGTGGTGAAGAAGAGTATTGAACATACCATTGACTGCCAAGAGAACAAACAGCTCTGTGCTGGAGAGGGTGAAACCAGGCTGCTCCTAGGAGGAAAGGATTTTTAACCTCTGGCTCACATTCTTTGGTCATGTTGCCAGGAGGAATCAGTCCTTGGAGAAGGACATCATCCTTGGAGGGGTGGAGGGACAGTGCCGAAGAGGAAGACTCTGGATGAGATGGGTTGACACAGTGACTGTGACAATGGGGTCTGGTGTGTCGGAGATGGTGAGGTTGGCTCAGGATAGGACAAGGTTCAGAGCCGTTGTTCACTAGGTCACTATGAGTCATAGTCAACTTGGTGGCACATAATAACAAAGCAGAATCTGAGCCAGGAGTCAATCCACGTTCTAGTCATTATGCATACTGCCACTCAGCCTGTGATAACCTCCAGGAAGAGGAATCAACCTTCCTTTCATTGGCAGTCTATCAAGATCAATTAGGGGAAGCACACAATCACAGCTTCTTGTTCCAGCACCAAGAAATCTGAAAGCTCAACTCATTGCCATTGAGTCAGAACCAATTCATAGCTGACCCTCTACTGAGATATCTGATATTGTAAACCACATGAGAGGAGATTGCTCATCTTTCTCCTGGGCAACTGCGGATGGATTTGAACCACCAGAGAGGGGCTGCCTTTGGGTCAGCAGCACAACTTTCTACCAACTAAGAGAGAGCTCCACAAATCCCTCCTTTTATGTGCCTCAATTTACTATCTGATACAAGTTACTTGGGCTTTAATTCTTCATTATCAGTCTTCAAAATAACACATAGAACACAAATAACCTCCAATAGTCATCAATGAAGGTTTCTTTCTTTTTATTTTCATTAGTAGGATGATGAGCTCAAAATATTTTATCCACCTCACTCATTAATATCTTCTGAAACGCATACTGCCCTGTCTTTAGTTAGTAAAAGCCTCTTCATGCTGGTCTAGTTGGGGTTTGTAAACATAGTTCTCAGCCTGCAAATGAATATTTGAAGTTTCTTGATAAAACCCAAGTCCTCCTGGTCTTCTCCGTCTTTCCGTAACACATAGTATGGTGTCCCACAGTATATGCAATAAACCCTCTATAAATACATATTATCAGATTGACCTACTGTTCTAAATTTCGCGAACGAAGTCTGAGGTTTTCCTACTACAGAACAGAAAATAGTTGAGTGCCATACTTTTCTTTTGCCAAGAGCAAACTTAAAAATAGGAATGTAAAAGAAATAGCTTGGGAATAAAGTTTCTGGAAACAACCCAAACTGCATCTATCAGTTTTTATTTACAGAATTGCACAAGCTATTTTAGAAAGATCTCCCTCTCTCACTTCCCCCTTGTTCAAATATCTCTAAACTTGGTTCTTATTAATAATGATCCAGATGCAAGAATCATAATCTGGAAGGAGTCTTGGAAAATAAGAATCAAAGTCATCAAAAAAGAATCACAAGATGAAGATGCGATGCTATTTCTTGACAATTCAAATCTCACACTCTTCCCATTCCCCTACACATCACTACATGCACAGGAGGCTGCACTTCCCACCAATCTATTCAAACTATCATAGAAAATTGTATAAGGAGGCCAGCAAGCCAGCATGCATACTAAGTTTAGAAGTAAAGCCTTTTATTTTGTTTGTTCCTAAAAGCCTTTTTTTTT
>NW_006399973.1:2592212-2602676 GCF_000299155.1 Elephantulus edwardii | reverse complement strand
GTGGATTCCTTTTGGAAAGGAAAGCCGACTCGCATTTTGCATTAAGAAACTGGAACACCTTTCCGTCGATCCTGGCGTAGCGCCTCCCGTGCCCGGGGTAGATCTTGTACCCGCTGAAACTGCACAGCTCAACCTTCATGGCTGCAGCTTCAGCGACACTGGGAAAATGGCGAAAAGAGTGTTCCTAAAAGCCTTTGTTATGCTTTTTAGTTTCCTTGTTTCTATTATTTAAAAAACAAATATCAATAAGGAGGCCTAGTTAATATGATTCAAGCAAAATCAGTTTGATTCAAAAAGAACAAAAGGTAGCACCTTTATTCCTTGTTAATGGGCAACACAAGTCATTATGGCTCTGGCAGATCAGAGGGTCCCATAGCACTAAGAGGAAACAAGTCACTGACATGTGCCACAAAAGGAAGAGATAAACTCAAATAGGATCATGATGGCTGACCAAATGTACAGACGGAATGCAGGAATCCATTCACTGGCATACCAGACAGTGTCCTGGGCACAGCATAGATGCTAAGAAGAGCATGAGTTAGGGCTCTAGAGCAGTAGCAGAAACAGGAAGGTATCACCACCAGGGACCATTGGAGAGCGCTGTGCGTTCAAAGGCCATAAGTGCACTGTCTGTTTTAAAGGCCCTGTCTGCATCCCTCTTGATTCTCAAAACCATCAAAGGGTGACATTGCACTGTTTATCGGACTCAGGGACCATCCACACCCACTATCTTTCCACTGAAAAGGATTCTGAAAGAGGATTTTAGTCCAGAACTCTCCCTTCACAGACAAATAAATTAAAGTTCAGAGCGCTGGTGACTTGATCAACTTCACACAATTTGCAGCAGAGCTGGAACAAGAACCTAGTTTCACGACTCAGGCCAGTGCTCTTCCTGTCACACTAAGAACAGTTTCTCCCACAATGTGAGCAAGGGAGAGTGTGACACACAATGTATATGAAATCTGTAAGTAAACCAATATAATTTTTTTTTTAAAAAAAAGGAACTGTTTCTTCACTTGCTCATCATATTATCACTATTCTTGGTTCTAGGCTACAAGTGTGTTACCTTCTATGGTCAAACACATGTAGTGTTAACCAGTGTCATAAACCAGAGAAAGAGAAGAGGCCACGAGGATCTTTAAACCTTCTGCTCCTGACCACACAACCATCCACTGGTGGTCAGGCTGAGGAAGAATCATTTGCTGACATCACACGTTTCAACCATCCACACAAACAGCTCTGTGAGGTGCGCATCTGAAAAAAGACATTATGCTCTTATCCAAAGTGTAGTTTCTGTTTTTCTAGCAGTAGGTTGCTGTGTACCTCAGAGTTGGAAGCAACCCATAGCTGACTCTCCAATGGGTTTTCAGAGGCGCTAAATAGTACGGGAGTAAACTGCTCACCTTTCTCCTGCAGAGCAGCTAATGGATTAGAACTATACACCTCTGGTTTGGCAGCACAATTCCTTACCACTTCTCCAAAGTGGCAGATTTGTAACGATACTAACTTGTGATTCATATTCAAGGACTACAATTTAATGTTGAAGTAATTCTGTGGACCTAAGACACACACAAAAAAGTCATACTATCAGGCCTACACCTCATCTGGTTTTAGATCTAGTATATGACACACAATCTTACAGGAAAACATTTTCCTTAATGGAAAAAGAATCCACTTTTTAACCTGTGAGCATGCTAAAGGAGAAAATCACTTTCTGAACTTTATTTCTACAACCACCTCACATAAGTGAAATAAAAAGTTTTTCAATTCTCAACTTAAGTGGTGGTGGTATGTGCTGTAACGCTGGACTCATGGGTGACCTGCCAGTGGGCTTGCAGAGGCTGCGTATCACACACGAAGAGACTGACCTTCTTTCCCCCTTGGGGCAACTGGAAGATTCGAACCACTTGCCATTGAATTGGCAGTACAACTCCTTACCCATCAAGCCGATCAACTCTGACTCTTAATGACATTATGAAACCCTGCCTGATCCTGTGCCATCCTCACAAACTCCGCTGGGCTTAAGCCCATTGTTAAGGTCACAATGTCAATCCTTCTCTGAGGGTCTCCCTCTCCTTCTCTGACCCTCTAACTTTTCCAAGGATAATGCTGCCTACTTCTGAGGACTGACTCCTCTTGATAACATGCCCAAAGTAAGTGAGACAGTCTCACTATTCTCTTTGCCTCTAATGGACATTCTGGCTGCACTTCCTTCAAGATTATTTGTTCTTTTGGCAGTCTATGGAATATCTAACGTTTTGCCAACATCATAACCCAAGATACCATTTTTTCTTTTGTCTTCCTTATTTATTGTTCAACTCTCACATTCATGTGAAGCAAGAGAAAATACCATGGCTTAGATCAGGCACACCTCAGTCTTTAAACTGACATCCTTGCTTTTTAATGCTTTACAAAGGTCCATAACCACAGGTTTGTCTAGGCACGCATTAGTCTTTAAGCTGATATTCTTGCTCTTTAGTACTTTATAAAGATCCACAACTACAAATTTGCCCAATGTAGTATGTCATTTGATTTCTTGACTGCTGCTTCAATTGTGCTGATTGTGGATCCAAGTAAAATGAAATCACTGACAACTTCAACTTCTTCTCCATCTATTTAGATGATGCGTACAGGTACAGTGCTGAGGCTTTCTGTTTACTTGATGTTGATGTGTAACCATTCCTGAATACTGTGTTCTCACTCTTTAATAAGTGGTTTACGTCTTCTTCACTTTCAGCAAAGTTGGGCCATCTGTACAATGCATATTGTTAATGAATCTTTTTCCAATCCTAATACCATATTCTGCTTCATATAGTTCAGCTTCTCAGCTAATTTGTTCAGCATATTGACTGCATCAAAGCCTCAGCTTTGTGCTACCCAATTATCCTACTTCTAGAAGTCAATCTAAAAGAAACTAAGTGATCAGAGCTATATGGACAAAGCAATACGTACAGGGCAAAAAATTATAATGTCTAAAACCCTCGGTACCAAAACCTGCATAGTCTAGCTTCTCAGATTATCTGCTCTGCATACAAACTGAATAAGGATGGGGAAAAGATACCACCCTGACAGAAACCCTTCCTGATTTTTAAACCTTAATCTCCTTGTTCTGCCTGAATGACTGCTTCTTGGTCTTTGTATACAGGTTCTGCATGAGCACATTCAAATTCAATTGCTCTGAGATTCCCATTATTTTCAATGTTATGTATCTTAGGACTGCTTTAAGGTCAAATCCATAAAGGTGACAGAGACACTAGCCGAAGGCCTGGCAGAATGTTCTTTGTCCAGGAGTTCCAAAGTATCTTGACATTCAATGAACCAGTGTTTTGTGAGTATGTAAGTATTCACATAAAATTTCACAGATTCCTTTGTTAAAAGAATTACTGGTGATACAGTAGTTAAGTGCTGGGCTATGAAGTGAAAAGTTAGTAGTTCAAACCCACCAGTCACTCAATAGAAGGAAGATGTGGCAGTCCAACTATTGGAAACTCGATCAGGCAGTTCGACTTTGTCTTAGACAGTGCTATGAGTCAGAACCCACAGCAGTAAGTTTTGATGGAGGAAGAGCTGGTGAAGTAAAATCAATTTCATTACTAATATTATATAATGTGCACATTGAAAATGCAAGGTGCTTCCAAAGGTTTTTCTTTGTTTTTACCCCGCCATGCGTATGGAATCCAATTCTCATTCTTACCTCATCAGAGCAATGACCCAGTAAGAGGCCATCTTCATGGAAAAAAACATCTGACAAGTAGATAGGACAATACTTGTACTTTAGAGAATGCCCTAGCTTGTTCACTTCACAGGAACAAGCAGCCTATGGAATATCAATGGCCTCCACAACATCACAGAACTAATGAATCATTCATGTAGAAGATGTGCATGTTTATGTATCAGTAATGTGATGATGGCACAGGGCTTGGCAGAGTTTTTTCTCTTGTACATGGGGTCACTGTCATGGGGTTTTTCTTGAAGAGTGAAGCCAAGCTGCTCTCTGGAGGCAATGATTCTGAAGCTCTGGCACACATACTTTGGGCATGTCACCAGGAGGTACTAGTCCTTGGAAAAGGACATCACACTTCGGAAGGTGGAGGGACAGTGCAGGAGAGGAAGACCCTGGATGAGATGGATTAACACAATGACTGGGGTAATAGGGTAGGCACGATGAAGATGAAGAACAGATCATCTGGGAGGCTGGGCTCTGTGAGGAAGAATGTGGCATCAGGATTGGAGGAAGACCATCAACACCTGACATACACAGATGATATAAGCCTGCTTGCTGAAACTGAGGAGGACTTGAAGTGCTTGCTGATGAAGGTCAAGGGCTGTAGCCTTACATATAGATTGAAGCTCAACATCAAGGAAACAAAGATTCTCACCACTGGGATGCTTGGTGAAGAGATTGAGACTGTTAATAGCTTCAGTTTGCTTGGCTCCACAATCAACACTCTTCCAGCAGGCAGAAAGTCAAAAGATGAATTACATTGGGAAAATCTGCTGTCGGGGACTTCTCCAGAGTACTGAAGAGCAATGATGTCAATCTGGAGACTAAAGTGTGCCTGATCCAGGCCACGGTCTTTGCAATTACTTGCCAGGTATCAGAAAGCTGAACAATGACTAGAATAACAGGGGAATTGATGCCTTTGAGCTGTGGTGCTGGCGAAGAGTATTGAATATACCATGGACTGCTGGGAGAACAAACAAGTTTGTCCAAGAGAGAGTGAAACCAGGCTGCTCCTTGGAGGCAAGGATTCTGAAGCTTCGCCTGACATACTTTGGACACATTGCAAAGAGGGAGCAGTCCTTGGAGAGGGACATCATGCTTCGGAGTGTGGAGGAACAGTAAGTGAGGAAGACCCTCGATGAGATTCAGTGATTGGGGTAAAGGGTGTAGGTGTGTCAAAGACAATAAGGTTGGCACAGGACACAACAGGGTTCAGAGCTGCTGTACATAGAGTTGCTATGTGTCACAAACTACTTCATGACACATAACAACAACAAAAACAGTGTGTGTATGTGAGTGTACAAAATCTTCAATTTTCATGGCAACTCTGCAGGATTTTACAGATAGGGAAATGGGTTCTTTACTATATGTTGAATAAATTCATCAATATTTTATGGCAATTAAGGAGCCAAACTTATTTGTTCTTGGCAGTCCCCGGGATATTCAGTACTCTTCTTCAACAACCTAACTCAAAAGCATTGATTCTTTTTCTGTTAATCTTACTCATTTTCCAACTTTCAGACACATAGGAACTAATTAAAAGGAACAAACAAGTCTATCTTAGTGCAAGTGCAACTAGGATAAAAACAAGGATGGTAAAGTAAGTCTCTCATACTTTAGACATGTTGTCAGGAGGGGCTAATCTTTGGAAACTTATGCTGGGAAAGGTGGAGAGTCACAGAAAGAGAAGACTCCTCACAAGATGGACTGACGCAGTTTCTGTTACAACAAGCTGCAGCATAACAGATTGTGAGGATGGCACAGGACAGGGCCAAGTGTCAGATCTGTGTTCAGAGGGGAGCTATGAGGGGTAGTCATTTCAATGGCACCTTCAATAACAACAACAACAACCAAAGAGTCAACTATGTAATAGTATCTCCATCTGAAAAACATGGGAGATTGGTTGGATGAGAGGTTATCACAGGCACCAAGAACTATCAGAAAGATCCTTTGGATCGTCACTCCAGGAAAGGGTATCTTCACACTATTCTGGATATAATTTCTGGTTTGTAGAAACCCCATAAGCCTATCCATGAAGCCAACACACCAAAGTTCAAACACTCAGGAGTAGAGGAGCTTGAATTCTCTAAAAAAAATGTAATAGCCTTGAATATGATTCACTCTAATATTGGAGAATTTTAGGTCATAAATCTCACATTCCTTCCAGTTAGCTACTGTTCCATGATTAATATGCTGACCACAGCAGACAGTATTCTATAAAGTAACTATCTAAACTGCCTGTGGGATTGTAGCAGGACGCTAGTAATTTTAAAGAGCAGAGAAGAGATCATTACACTCAAAGCCTTATAATTGAGACATCTTCAAGGTCATAAGAGTCTTGTTTCCACCCCCACAATTTCCTTAGAGGCAGATTAACCAACATCCTGTCTGAAATCTTCCAAGAGCCAACTGCTCAATGAGAAAGCTCATTCCGTTTCCCTGATGGTTAAAACTTCTCCTGTGAACTGTAGCCCAAATAGGCTCCTCTGAAATAACCTTCTAAAGAACAACAAATAATATGTGCAACTTCTTCCAGAGTAAGCCCCTCAAATATGACCCCTTCTCTTCCTCTCCATCCCTTCCAAAGTTGAGAAGGCTTGTTGTTGTTGTTGTTATGTGCCATCGAGTTGCTTGCGACTCATAGCAACCATATGCACAACAGCCCTAACCTCTGCTCTATCCTGTGCCAATAGCATTGCCTCTGACACACCCATCCTGATTACCCCAGTCACTGAATCAATCCACCTTATAAAGGGTCTTCCCCTCTTGCACCATCCCTCCACACTTCCAAGCATGATGTCCCTCTGCAAGGACCTGTCCCTCCTTACAACATGTCCAAAGTATGTCAGATGAAGCCCCAGAAGCCTTTCCTCCAAGGAGTATCCTGGTTTAACCCTCTCCAGGATGAATCTGTTTGTTTTCTTGGTAGTCCATGGTATATTCAATACTCTTCTCCAGCACCACATCTCAAAGGCATCAATTCTCCTATCCTCCCTAGTCATTATCCAACTCTGATGCATAACAAGTGATTGCAAAGACCATGGCCTGCATCAGATGCACCTTAGTCTCCAGAGAGATACCACTGCCCTTGAGTACTTTAGAGAGGTCCCTAACAGCAGACTTTCCCATCACAATACGTTTTTTTATTTCCTGGCTGCTGGTACCAAGAGTGTTGACCGTGGAGTTGAGCAAACTGAAGCTGTGAACAATCTCAATCTCTTCGCCATCCATCCTGATGCTGCCGATTGGTCCAGTGGTGAGAATCTTTGTCTTCTTGACATTGGGCCTCAGTCCATATGGAAGGCTGCAGTCCTTGACCCTCTGCCACAAGTGCATGAGTTCCTCCTCAGTTTCAGCAAGCAGGGTTGTGTCATCTGCATAATGCAGATTGTTAATAGATCTTCCACCAATCCTGATGCCCTCTCGGATAATCTGCTCTGCATACAGGTTGAAAAGGTATGGAGATAGGACACATCCCTGGCGTACACACTTCCCAATTTTGAACCATGCAGTGTTGCCCTGCTCTGTTCTGAAGATTGCCTCTTGGTCCAAGCATAGGTTTCACATTAGCACGATTAAATGTTCTGGGATTTCCATTCTTCTCAGAGTCAGTCACAGTTTGTTATGATCCACGCAGTCAAATGCCTTCGCATAATCAATGAAACACAGATATACATTCTTCTGGTACTCCCTGCTTTCAGCTAAGATCCATCTAACATCAGCTACAATAACCCTAGTACCACGACCCCTTCTAAACCCAGGTCCCTTTAAATATTCCTCCTCTGGTGAGGTTTTCTGGTGCTAAGATGGTTAAGTTCCTCTTAAAATGTTGCTCTTCAGACTCAACACTGAGACAACTTCCTTCTATCATGATTCATTCCTGCTAAGGTCCCCCAAGACACATCCTTCTGCAGGAGTGAACTTGTGATCAACCAAAATCACCTGTCAGTTTTGGTTTGTTTGCTTGTTTTTAGTAAGATTGTTATAATTCAAATAGATGAAGCCCAGTGCATTCCCACAGTATTACTGCCTGGTTGTTTTTTCTCCCCAACATCACTCAATGTATGTTGTACAGCATCTTTCACATGCTGCCTGTATAATAGCAAGTGATGGTCAAAAGAAGAAACGAGGAAGTGAGTCTGGTTTAATTGTTGTTGTTAAATGCCATCAAGTAGGAACCTACTCATACCTGATCCTTCAGCAGGTTATCTGAGGCTGTAAATTGCACAGGATGAGACTGCCCAGATAAGCAATTAGTACTGCGTTTCAATGACCATTTTAGATGGAGTTATACCTATACCATAGAATTTGTGTGCATTACATATATGCAAACTATTGAGCACACAAATAATACCTCATGGGCCTCAATTTTTTAAAAAATTATGCTCATGCAAAATCTTTACCTAGACAAAGAAGCTGTTACTCAAACAGAGCAAGGGTATATGCATAGTTTAAAATCAAGACATGTGTGTATCAGGGCTGTATCCTTTCTCTAAACCTATTCAATCTGAACGTTAAGCAAATAATTTTAAAAAGTAGAGTTTATAAAAAAGAATGTGGTATCAGAATTGGAGGATGAATCATCAACAACCTTCATTATGCATATGACACAATCTTGCTTGGTGAAAGTGAAGAGGACTTAAATTGCTTGCTGCAGAAGATCAAAGACTGCAATCTTCTACATAGATTATATTTCAACATCAAGAAGACAAAAATCTTCAACACTGAGCTAACAGGTAACATCATGATAGATGGAGAAAAGGCTGAAGTTGTCAATGATTTCATCTTGCTTGGCTCCATAATCAGCACCCTTGGTACCAGCAGTCAAGAAATCAAGACATGTTACATTGGTAACAGGGTACATTTAAGGACCTCTCCATGGTGGAGTGATGTCAGTTTAAAGACTAATATGTACCTTCCTCAAGTCAGGACCTTTCCTTTTTTAAATTAATTTTTTTATTAAGTTTTATTAATTTTAATGACCATTCACAGAGATTTTGGGTTTCCATTCATTCACTGTTCCCCTATTTTCTCTAGCCTCCCCCCAGTTCATTCCTTTTTTTCTCTCCCCTTGAAAGTCTGTTTTAATTGTCCCATTGCCACAGTGCTTGTCAAAGCCAGTTTTGATTAATCTCCTTTGTCAGTGTGTCCTTTGCCATTCCCTATCACTCCTCCCTGAGAGAGACTTCACCCTGATTCAAAGCCAGGCCCTTTTCAACTAATTGGTATACATCTGAAAGATGGACAATGACATGGATGACGACGAACTGATGCCTTTGAGTTGTAGTGTTGGAAAAGAATACTGAATATCCCATGGCTTGTCAAAAGATCACACAGGTATGTCTTGGTGAAAGTGCCATCAGGCAAAGATGGTGAAACTTTCTCTCACATATTTTGGACATGTTGTTAGAAGGGGTCAGTTCTGGGAAAAAGACATCATTCTTGGAAAGGTGGAAGGTCAACAAAAGAGAGGTTAGACAATCACTGCTCCATCCAAGAACCTTATCCAGAGGTATAGGAGTTAGGATCTAAGCATTTATGAAGGATGCTATTAAGGTATGGTTGTTAAGTGTCATCGAGTTGTAGACGACTCATAATGACCTTATGAACAAAAGATCTGAACACTTGTATAACTTTCATCATTTCTCTAAGTTCACTGAGTTTCCCGAGTCAAACTAATTCAAAAGTGGATGACACTCCTGCATAATTAAATTCATAACAACTAATATTAAGTCATGCAACAATGTACATCTTAGAGACAGATGCACATGTGTGTGTGTATATATACACACACACACACACAGACGCTGTTCATATATATATCTCATGTACACACACATCCTGTATGTGTGTACATACAGATCTGTCGCTCCATATTTTCAATTCTTATTCTTAAGAAACAGTATCTATAGTGGGTTTTTCCCCCAAAAGGATGAAGATCTTCTTTTTCTTGATGTATATTGCTAAACTGCTTTCCTTGTGTGCCTATTTTCAATGCTGCTACCATGCAGTACCAGTCTCACCATATCCTTGCCAAACAAAGGAGAATACTATGATTCAATTCTTTTTCATGTGGTGATGTTATTGTTATATGCCGTCAAATCAGAACGGGCTAACAGCAACCCTTCAACAGGTTTTCAGAAGCTCTACACCAGATCCTTCTCCCTCAGAGCAGCTGATAGATTCAAACTGCTTGGCTTTGGGTTGTCAGATTAATTCCTTACCCACTAAGCCTGTACAACTCCCTGTTTTTCCATTTAAAACCACACTAGATAAAATTTTTTATGTAAAAAATAGAACTCTACTTACTAAATGATTACATCCAATGTTATAATTGCCCTAAGGCAGCTCTGGTGGCCTAGTGGTAAGAAGCTGCGCTGCAATCCCTAAGGAACATGGTTCAAATCCACCAGCAGGTCTGTGGAAGAAGGATGGACAATCTCCTCCTCCATAATTAACTGCCTCTGAAAACCTACTGGAGGGTCAGTTCTGGGTTGGTCCCAACTCGATGGCACACAACAATTGTTAAGAGAGTTTTACGCAGGAGAGGGGTAGGCAATCTCCTCCTGTGTGATTTACTGAAAACCTTCTGGAGAGTCAGCTATCGGCCAGTTCCAACTTGGCAGCACACAACAACACAATACTTAGGAAGGGAGCTCTCTTGGTTTATTGTTGTTATTTTTTTCTTCTTCTATAATTATATTTTATTAATTTTCATAAACATTTACAGAGATTTTGGG
>NW_006399973.1:2590640-2591442 GCF_000299155.1 Elephantulus edwardii | reverse complement strand
AGTTGTCCTCTCTTTCACTGATCTTTCATCCTTCCAAGCATGATATCCCTTTCCAAGGAATAGCCTCTCCAAGCAATATGTGCAAACATGAGAGACGAGGCTTTGCTATCTTTGCCTCCAAAGAACACTCTGACTGCACTTTTTACAAGACATACCAGTTCATTCTTTTGGCAATCCACTTGATATTCAGTACTCCTCTCCAACACCATAACTCAAAGGCACCAGCTCCTTTTTGGTCATCCTTATTCACTGTCCAGATCTCAAATGTATAACAAGTCATTGAAAGGATCATGGCCTGAAAGCTGGTGCACCTTAGTCTTCAAACTAACATCATTGCTCTTCAGTATTTTGAAAAGGTCTTTGACAATGGCCAGTAGGAATTGTGCTGCCCAACTAAAATAACACCAATCTAATCCACCAGCTACTCTGTGGGACAAAGACAGGTGATCTCCCATGTGACTTATTGCCTCTGAAAACCCACTGGAGGGCCAGCTATAAGTTGGTCCCAAGTCAACGGTACAAATAACAGTACTTAGAAAACATTTCCTCTTCATTAAGTTTTAAGATCACATTTTACCAGCCCTGTTCTCATTAGCATTGCAGATAACAGGGAGTAACACAAATCCACCCAAATTTGTTGGAGTATCATCTTCTTTTATATACAGATGACATACAAAAAGTATTTGAAATTGAAATTATCTTGCACTTTTAAATTTAAGGGTGTGACAATTTCTTTAGATCATTCATATGGAGGGTAAAGAGGTGGGTATCATTCTTTTTTTTTAACAGATAAGGATCTTTT
>NW_006399973.1:2588710-2590025 GCF_000299155.1 Elephantulus edwardii | reverse complement strand
TGCATGAGTTCCTTGTTTTTCAATGCACCATAGTATTCCAGTGGGTATTATTCTTAGTGAGAGGAATCCTAATTGTGCCGCGCTAAGCCCTCATTTGCGAGCCAATAGGTTTGCAGTCCAAAACTACCCTACAGCCCCACAGAGAAAAATGAGGCAGGCTGCTGCAGTCATTGTATACGGTCCTGCAAACCTTATGGGGTGGTTCTGCGCTAACCTATCAGGTTGCTGGGAGGCAGAATCCACTCCACAGCAGTTGCGGTTCTGGTTTTCAAGAATAGCTCTGTGAAGTCTTAAACACAGTGCAATTCTAGAAAAGTGAAAATGAAAGTCTTTTGTTGCTTCCTTCTTGATCAAGAATTTTGACAACCACTGCTGTGTTAAACACAGCTGAAAAATGATAGCTTCAGCTTCTGGGGAGGGCGGGGGGCGGGGAACACGTTTGGGCTGAAGAAAAGCGTGGAAAAATTCAGATTAACAAGGGTTTTTTTTAAAAAGAAAATGTGAATTGGGGATATGTTCTTTTAAAAAGAGGTTAGAAAATTATATGAGTAAAACAAATCATTATAACTGCTTTTTTAAAGGTATACACAAAACTTTCTGGAAAAAAGACACCTGGCCGGTTATTAATCCTTTGAAAAAGGGGCACAAATACAATATGCTTGCTATCATGGTGGGGGTTTTTTGGTTTGTTTGTTTTTTTTAAAAAAAGAACCCTTTCAAAAATTTGCATATATGTAGATTATTCTTTGGATCAGTCTAATGTTTGGTGAATGTGAGGTGGCGGACACGAGGTGATTCAGCAAAACAGTATTCTCTAAGATTAGCAGCATTAGTCTCTTCTGGGAATATGTGAGATAAGCAAAATCTTAGGCCTCATCCTGGAGCTTCTGAACCAGAAACTGGGGATAGGACATAGCAATCTGTGTTTTAAGAAGACCTCCAGGAAATTCTGTTAATATATTTCAGGAGTTGTTGTTATGTGCCATTGAGTTGCCTGTAACTCACAGGGCTCCTAAGTACATTAGCTCTGAACCTGCCCTATCCTGGGCCAATCTCATCATCTCTAATAGACCTAATCCCATTTCTCCAGTCACTCAGTCAATCCATCTCATCCAGGGTCTTCCTCTCCTGTGCTGTCCCTCCACCACTGCAAGCCTGATGTCCCTCTCCAAGGACTGGTCCCTTCTGGCCACATGCCCAAAGTAAAGAGTCCAGCCTCCTAAAAGATCTGTTCTACGAAAAGGTATGGAGATAGAATGAATACCTGATGCACACCTCTCATGATCCTGAAGAATGAAGTGTTTCCCTGATCTGT
>NW_006399973.1:2557795-2573327 GCF_000299155.1 Elephantulus edwardii | reverse complement strand
AAAAATGTAGTATTTTAAAAAAATTTCTCAGGACACTTTGAAATTAGATGTTGGCTAGCAGAACTGAGCATCCCACTTCTTAGAGGTTTCTTAAAGGCCTGAAGACAGTCATTCAGTATGCTGGACACACTGAAGACACAGGCTGTCTACATAACAAAGCAGGCCATGAAATACAGCTCAGAACCCATTCATTCACTGGTCTTCAGGGTGTACATTTGTATAATGAGAACTGTTTTGTTGAAAAGATTAGGATAATGTGGATAAAGCACAGGCATATAGTGGCTTTTTTGATGTTGTTAAATTGCCTTTATTCCTCCTGTCCCCCTCACATCATCTGGGAAAAGAGCTAACTGGCAGGTGACCTTTTTAAGAAAAAAATAAAATATTCAAGCCATCTGCATAAAGCACTAAAAAGCAGCTGACTTTTAATTTTTAAGTAGTCAAACACCTGTTTTAATAAATGTTGGCTGTATATAAAGGGGAGAGGGTTTTCTACGCTTTTTCTTGTTGTTCTCTTTTCAATTAAAAATAAACAAGAATTCCTGTGCACATATTCTCCAGTTGCTAGTTGAGCAGGCCCCTGGAGTGGGCTCACGGAGACATCAGAATCACAAAGAGATCCACGGAAAAGGGATTGCACCGATTTCCAAAAGTAAGCCTTTCTTCTTAGTCTTAGTAAGGAAGTGTTATCACTGAAGATCAATTCTACTTCTTTCCTTCATAAAATTAGCAGTCTTCAGGTAATCAATGAATTAATCAATACTTTTATACTCACAAGCTAAGTAAAACAGTGTTCCTTCACTGTTGTGATTCTGAAGAACGTGAGCACACTGGAATTTTGGGATCAGAAAATCTCTGTTGGGGTACTGTGTAGTGCATGCAGGAGATTTAGAAGCATCTCTGGTGTCTACAAGCCAGGAGTAATCTTTCACTTATAATAATAAAAAGTTCCTCCAGGCAATGACGACCCACAGAAGCAAAATCCCCTGGATGAGAACCAGTGATATGCACAGAAATAACATTATAGAGAGGCAAAGTACAGCCTGAAAGATGCTGGTTGGCTCTATGACCCACTGCCAGCACCACAAAGCTAACATTAAATAAGTTTTCAAACTTGGTTGGGAAGTAGCTCAATCAAGGATAGTGTAACTTTTGTATTTCTTCTTTGCTTTCCTGAACTTAATTTCCCATTCATTTGGCACTTGTAACAATTTAAGGAGGCCCCGTGGAATAGTAACTTGTTGCACTGCTAATCTAATGGAGGAATTCTAACCCAGTCCACACTGCTGGAGTGGCTCCCATGAACATTCCCAGCCTTGGAAAACACTCAAGTGGAGGGTCGCCTTGAGTCGGAATCAACAGCAGAGGATTTCATACACAAATTAATGCATGCCTAATCAGGCCGTGGTCTTCTCAATCATTACGCATCAGAAAACAGGACAGTGAAAAAGGATAAGAGAATGGATGCCTTTCTGTTGTGGTGCTGGTGAAGGGCACTGAATATCCCTTAGACTGCCAAAAGAACAGACAGATATTGGAAAAAGTGCAGCCAGAGTGGAGGCAAAGATGGTGAAGCTGCTTCTTTCATAGTTTGAACAGGTAGCTGGGCAAAACTCTTCCCTGGAAAGGGATATCATGCTTGGAGAGTTGGAGTGTCAGCAAAGGAGAAGACGACCCTCAATGAGAGGGGTGGGTACAGTGACTTCAGCAATGGGCTCTAATGTGTCAGAGATGACGTGAATGCACAGGACAGGGCAGGGTTCTCTGGTCAGCGGCTCACAGGGTCACTGTGAGTCATACTTGATGGCACCTAACCACAACAACAATCACTCTAACAAGGAGCCCTGATGACACAATGACTAAGCACTTAGCTGCTAACTGAAAGGTTGGAGGTTCAAAATGACTCCATCGGAGAAAACCCTTGACAACTTGCTCCCATAAAAATCACGGCCAACAAAATTCCATGAGGCAGTTCTAATATATCACATGCAGTCATTGAATTGTTGTACTTTTTTATTATCTCTGAATGTTCTGAAATTTCAGTTAAGATGTCTTGATACATATGGGGGTTTGGGGCAGGGGGTGTGAATCCAAGATTATGGATTTTAGGTTGATTCCTTTTCTACCTATTATTTTTCAAAACATTGTTGCTTTTCCATTCTTTATGATCCTTCTAGAACTCTTTTTAGGTGAACACTATTTGCTCTTCTAGATCTATCCACCAGGTTCCTTAATTTCTTTTCTACTGACCATGTCTGTCTGTGCTATTTTCAGAAAATCTTCACTAACTCCCTTTTCAAATGTATGTCATATACCATTCAGCTCATTTTAGGTTTTTATATATTCTCAAGACTTTTTCTAGCTCCTTTCCCCTACTATTTCTTTCTATTTCAGTAATTTCTTATTTTATCTAAGAACAGGCTGCTGTGAACTGGAGCCAATTCAACGGCACCTTACCATGGCCTCTCTGAGAACACAAATGAAATATTCATCCTAAAGTTTTGTTCTCTATTAATTTGGTCTCCTCAAGTATAAGATTTTTAATTTAATGTTGTTTGAGGTCTTCAAATGTCAAGTTACTAGTAATGGATCTTTCGATGAGTCAAAATTTTATATATATATATTCTTATTTATCAAAAAGAAGATTATCATTATTGTTTTCTGAGATCTAAGAAACTTTTGCCTAGCCTAGGCTGGAGTGATACTCCACTACAGTTTTTTATTCCTAAAAGTTTTATTATTTTAACTTTTATCCTTAAATCTAGACACTTAACTCACTGTCACACAGTCAGATTCAATTCACAGCTAACTCTCCAACAAGTTTTCAGAGACTGTAAATCGCACAGGAGGAGACTTCCCTTCTTTCTCCCTCGGAGCAACTGACAGATTCAAACTTCTCAAATTTGGGTTGGCAGCAAAACATCCTACCCAACAGGCCGCAATCTCCTCCTGAGATCTAGGATCTACTTCAAATTAATTGTGTATATGTATATTTGGTTGTTCTAGCATCATTCATTTAAAAGATTTTTGTTTCCTAATTGAATTGCCTTGACAACTCTGCTAGGGGAAAAAATATTTTAAAACCACTATGTACATAAATGAAACACAGTGTAAATGAATATGCACGTTGTTGTTATGTACTACAACGTTGGAACTGACCCACAGCTGACCTGGTGAATTTTCTGAGGCAGTTAATCACATGGGAGGAGACGGCCCATCCTTCTCCCAGGGAGTAGGTGGTGGCGTCAAGCCACATGCTTTGGGGAATGCAGTGCAGCTTCTTGTCACTAGGCCACCAGAGTATGAAAAAAAGAAGAAAAAAAATATAGCAAAACCAAAACAAAACCCCAATGCATGGAAATGCGTATCAGCATACCACTGGTCCTACAACTGGTGATACAATTAAAAAAAAAACAAAACAAAACAAACATTTAAATGTGAGCCTATTTCTAGCATCTAGTTCGATTGATTTATTTGTTGATCCCTTGCACAAGAACACACAATCTTGTTTATTATAACCTTAAAAGACTAGACATTAGATGGCTATGTCTTCTAACCTTCTTTACCTTTTTCTTCAAGTTTGCTTTGGATATCCTAGGTTCTGTGCATTTCTATATAAATTTTAGACTCATAATTGCCCATGCTGAAGTTTTGTCTGAGATTATGGAAAATAATGAAATCAATGCACAGAAGCAGTCTACCATCTCTTTATTTCGTGGAGTGTTTGGTGGGTTCAAACTGCCAACTTGTTGGTTTAAAACAAAACACTTTAACCACTGCTCTCAATGAAAGAGGCTACCACGAGGATGAAGAAAATGAAGGGAAGTGATGTACAGATATTATAGGTCTGATGCTTCTGTGACAGCAGACCCTGGGGCCTCTCCATCAGCCGAAAGCATCCCCAGTGTCCTGCTCCTTTAGCAGTAGTTCTCTCTCAGAATTTATCCTTCAACTCAGAAAAACTGATTTCAACCCTTCTGGGATTCGTCACAATTTCTAGTCCTTCAAGGCAGTCAAGAAACCAAAGGACAGGATGCACTGGACAAATCTGCTGCCACGGACTTCTTTAAAGTGCTAAAGAGCAGGGGTGTCTATTTAAAGATCAAGGTAAATCTGACTTAAGCCATGGGCTGTATGTTCTACTACTTCATTTGCATGTGAAAGTTAGATAACGAATAAGGAAGATCAAAAAAGAACTGATGCCTTTGAAATGTGTTAGTGAAGAATATGGAATATACCATGGACTGCTGTGGCATTAGCCTAATAAAAGTTGGGTTTTTTTAGCCACTGAGCCTCTGGTCTCCAGCTACCTTAAGTGCAGACACATGGTCTTACTGACTATCAGCTGTGGGACTAGGCTAAGTGAAGGAGTGCGTCCCATAATGAGCAGCAAGACTTGGGGTGTAAAAGACTTAAGGCAAGCAAGGCTTGTGGTGGCAAGACCTGGTGGTGGAGAGACTGGCGTTGCTGTGGAGAAACTGTGGCAAGGTGTTACCTGAGGCTTCTTGTACTTGTGCTGGCTACAACTGAGTTTTGCTGTTCTTGCCTTTGATGATGGAAGGAAAAGCTGCTTACTGAATTGAAATCACAGCCTGGACTAACTGAGGAGTTATATGTAGGACTGCTGGACTGAAACTGGACTTATATTGTGATATTTTTTGCTTCCTCCACTCTCCAACTTCCTTCCCTAGTAAACCCCATTGTTGGTACAATAACTGTAAGTCTGTCAATCAGCAATGAATAAATGAACCTCTGCTGCTGGGGCTCTAGAGACACGATGGCACTGGGCTATGGGCTCCTGATCTGCTTGCTGCTAGGGGCTGTGTTATTCTTACTCTCTCTGGCCCTTTCAGAGAAATGCTGATGGTCATGTGCCCCCATGTTTCATTTTCTTCTATTTAATCAACTGCCAAAAAAACAAACAAATCTGCTTGGAAGAAGTAAAGTCAGGGTGTTTCTAAAGAGATGAGAGTTGTTGTCTTACACTCTAGGCATGCTGTCCAGAGGAGGTTTCTCTATGGAGAGGGACAGAATGCTTGGAGAAGTAGAGAGTCAGAGAAGGCGAGGAAGATACTCAATGAGAAGAACTAACACACTGAGGACAACAACATGCTTAAAGCACTTAAGAGAGTGTGAAGATGGCACAGGATCAAGCACGGTTTCAATTTGTTGTGCATAGGGTCGTTAGGAAGTGGCGCAGACTTGACATCTAACAGCAACAACAAGGCTTCCATTTTCAAGTTTTCAGAATGAAACTACAATGGGTTCATTCCCCCCCCCCCATCGCAGCACAGCTACAGAAAACTGTTGGAAGTGCTGGCTGGGTTTAGAAGAGGCCATAGCACTAGGGATATTATAGCTTATGTCAGATGAAACTTGGCTGAAAGCAGAGGGTAACAGAGGAATGTCTATCTGTGATTCTTTGACTATGCCAAGTCATTTGACTGTGTGGATCACAAGAAACTGTGGCTGACTCTGAGAAGAATGGGAACCCCAGAACATTTGATTATGCTTGTGTGAAACCTATACTTGGACCAGGAGGCAGTTGTCACAACAGAGGAAGGAGACATGACATGGTTCAAATCGAGAAGGCTGTCCGCTAGGGATGTATTGTTTCCATACCTTTTCAATCTATATACAGAACAGATTATCCAGGAGGCTGGGCTCTATGAGGAGAAATGTGGCATTAGGATTGGAGGAAGACTCATCAACAATCTGCACTATGGAAATGACACAATCCTGCTTGCTGAAACTGAGGAGGACCTGGAGTGCTTGCTGCAGAGGGTCAAGGACTGTAGCCTTCAATATGGACTGAAGCTCAACATCAAGGAAACAAAGATTCTCACCACTGGGCCAACTGACAGCATCATGATAGATGGTGAAGAGATTGAGACTGTTGACAGCTTCAGTTTGCTTGGCTCTACAGTCAACACTTTTGTACCAGCAGCCAGGAAATTAAAAGACAAATTGTACTGGGAAGGTCTGCTGTCAGAGACCTCTCCAAAGTATTGGAGAGTGATAATGTCAGTCTGGAGATTAAGGTGTGCCTGATATAGGCCATGGTCTTTGTAATCACTTGCTATATACATCAGAAAGCTGGACAATGACTAGGGAGGATAGAAGGAGAGTTGATGCCTTTGAGCTGTGGTGTTTGAGAAGAGTACTGAATATGCCATGGACTGCTACAAAGAACATGTTTGTCCTGGAGAGGGTGAAGCCAGGCTTGCTCCTTGTAGGCAAGGATTCTGAAAGTTCCTCTGACATACTTTGGACATGTTGCAAGGTGGCACCAGTCCTTGGAGAGGGACACCATGCTTGGGAGGGTGGAGGGACAGCCCAGGAGAGGAAGAACCTCGATGTGATGAATTGATTCAGTTACTAGAGTAATGGGGGTGGATGTGTCAGAGCCAATAAGATTGGTATAGGATAGAGCAGGGTTTAGGGTTGTTGTACATAAGGTCACTATGAGTCGCAGGCGACTCAACGGCACATAACAACAACAGTCACCCATAAGGGAGTTCCAGTGGCCAAGCGGAAAGAAGCTGCACTACACATTGAAAAACAAAGAACTCAGGAAATATTACACAAAATGGGTGGCCCTGGAGGGTCATGCTGAGTGAAATACCTCAGTCACAAAAAGACAAATATGGCATAATGCCACTGTTATAAAAGAGGACAGACATAGGGGTTGGGGGAGACTGTGAAAGATAAGTAATGTATACTGCATTGAAACAGATGAGGGAGAGAACGGTTTAAAAGGGATATATGATTAGATATTATTGTCATGACAGGAATCCAGAATGAAGGCTGCATAGTGGAGTGGACTTGGGGGGAGGGATTGAATAACAATGAAAGAATTGTTCTTTTACTTTTCAAAGAGAAAAGTAAATTGGGGGGAGGGGTGGGCAGAGAGAAAAGTGTAACAATGAATGAATGGAAATCCTCAGTCTCTGCAAACTTTCATCAAAATCAATTTTAAGTAAAAAAAAACAACCCCCCAAAACAAAACAAACAAAACAAAAACAAAAAAAAACCCACCAAAAAACACTGTGCTGCAATCTCAAAGGCACATGGTTCAAATCCTCCAGCTACTCAGCAGGAAAAGAATGGGCAATCTTTTCCTGTGTGATTCTCTGCCTGAAAATTCAATGGAGGGTCGGCTGTGGGTTAGGGCAAACTGAACAGGACACAACAACAACATTACCTATAAGGTTTTGTGTGAAGTGCAAACTGGCCACATACACAGTTTTCCATTTTTTTAAGCCAAAAAAGAATTTTTAAAAACGTAAGCATATTTCCATGTCTGAATGAAATATTACTTTTACTAACTGATTACGCTTTTATATATGTTTTCCCACCAAATGAAATAGAATAGAATTAGATGGTTGAAAAATAAACAGAAAGGGCATTCATATATGATTAAGAGCACAAGCCTGACAGTAGAGGCAAGAATGAGTCTGACGTCCTTATCTACCAAGTTGACAAAGCAGGTTTAAGTGGGGCATCGTGGTGGGAAACTGCTATACTTAGGAGAATAGGAGCACAGCTTGGGATGGTTAAAAGAGAACAGAAGAGACGAAGAACCATATAAGAAGGAGGATACTAGCAAAAGAAACCCCAACAACCCACATTTCTAAAACCAAAGCTTTCAAACACATACATGTCTATACTTTCCCCAGTAAAAGTAATTTGGTTGATTCTTCATTAATGCTGATTAAAAGAATGAGTTTTAAATGCAATGTTTTCCACAAAGAAACCCGAAGGAAAGAATGTCTACTCACCCAGGCCAGAGATGTTTATAGCTTTCACAGATTTCTTCATTTTGTAAAGAACCATCCGGTCCACATCCAAAGCCTAAAATACAGAGAACATCTAATCAAAACCTGTGTTAGCTGTTAGAACACGCTTCCAGACAGCGGCCACATGTAAGCCACTGGGGACGGCCTACGCTCAACTCTGCAAGGCTACCATGGGGTCACTGTGTGAGACCAACCTTCAGTGTGCACAACTGGTGTGCAAACTACACCGACACTAAACAGCGGTTTTGTAGATAACCATGAAACACCAACTCTTGACTTGTCTCCTCAACTGCAGCATGGAAGCGCCTGCTGCCAACAGTCCCTGCTGAACACTAAACTTCTGCAATGATATGTGCTAACACAGCCATGCTCTACTTCTACCAAATCTCAGTTCTCCCACTGCACCCACAGGACTCGGTGATGTGCTGGCTTGGCAGGGTTTGCCCACTGCACCTGCGCTTCCCGACACAGAGAGAAGGGATTGTAAATAGAAACAGGAAGGACTAGGACAGAGGGGAGCCACACTGTTACTAGAACATTAATATTATGATTGTTCTGTTGTTATGGTATCATTGTAATTCATTTTCTCTTCAGTTCATTTGTTAAAACCAAGGCATCTGAAAGGAATTTAGTAAGATAATGAATGCAAAAGCACAATAAATGTCATCAATTACCGTGCTAAGGACTAAGCTCATTACTAAAAAATGCATTGCCACTGAGTTGGAACCGACTCAGAGCTGACCCTCCCATGGGTTTTCAGAGGCTATAAATCACACAGGAGCCTGTCCACCTTTATCTCACTGGGCAGCTGGTGGATTTGAACCACTTGCCTTTGGGTTGGTAGTGCAAATCCTTACTCACTAAACCACCAGAGCTCCCTATGTTAAAGACTAAGGGTTTCATTACTGTAGTCTGTGCCTACCTAAGAGAAACTATAGGCATAAGAGAACAGTTCGGCCAAGTCAGGAGAAAACTATAAGAACCCACTTAAGGCTAATAGTAGGAGTTTTCACAAATAATGACATTTAATTTAATTTCCCATCAACTAAAAAAAACAAAAACAAAAACAGAAAAAAAACACAACAAAGAGAAGAACAAGGACTGTCAGCTTTTAATTGCTGTGATGGAAGAATGGGAGATTATAAAACTGAGACAGCCAAATCGATCACAGGGTTATTGTAAAGACTATGAGAAACTGCAAACAAAGCAACTACTCAGCAATCTATGCACAGGAGGCGCGTTCACCACCATGCATACTCTCTCTCACTGCCCTAGAGTCAGAACCTACTTAGAGTTGACCTTCCACTGGGTTTCTGAGGCTGTAAATCACACAGAAGGAGACTGCCAATCTTTTTCCTTATGAACAACATACCAGAGCTACCTCATTACTAATGATACCTATTATTTACTACTCATTTTGAGTTTTTATTACAAAAATAATAATAATTGCAGTTATCTATCATTTGAAAGACAGTACTAGACCTGAAGGCACAGATTCTGAACTTTCAGCATTATCAAATCATCTCTGGCATGTTGTTGTTGTTGTTGTTGGTTTGTGCCATCGAGTTGCCCATGACTCAGAGCAAACCTATGTACAGCATCCTAAACCTGGCTCTATCCTGTGCCAGTCCTATTATCTCTGATACACCTACCCCCATTAATCACTCCCGTCACTGAACCAATCCATCTCACTGAGGGTCTTCCTCTCCTGCACTGTCCCTCCACCTTCCGAAGAATGATGTCCCTTTCCAAGGACTAGTCCCTCTTTGCAACATGTCCAAACTATGTCAGACAAAGCTTCAGAATCCTAGCCTCCAAGGAGCAGCCTGGTTTCACTCTCTCTAGGATAAACGTGTTCATTCTCTTAGCAGTTCATGGTATATTCAATACTCTTCTCCAGCACCACAGCTCAGAGTTATCATTCTCCTTCTACCCTCCCTAGTCACTGTCCAGCTTCCTGATGCATAGCAAGTAACTGGAAAGATGCACCGTAGTCTCCAGACTGACATCGTTGTTCTTTAGTACTTTGGAGACATCTCTGACAGCATACATTTTAAAGTATTATTATTATTCTTTTTATCTTCTTGTGGGTTATTTATTTTGTGGGGGGTTCCACACTCTGATCTTCAGCTGGATTGACAGACAGCCCGTCCAACACCAGAGAGTCTGTATGCTAGCTCCCATGGCACACAGGTTTTTGTTCTGGTATTTTGTTTTGTTTTGTTTTGGCAGGGGCGTACATTTTTAATAAAAGTATCAAAAGTTCTGTTCTAGCTCACCTGCAAACATTTATTTTAGATGTGAACAGATCAAGTGTCCATCAACAGACTATTAAATAAAGAGACTACAGAAAATTCACAGAATAGAGTATGTGTAACATTGAAAAACAGTAAGAAATTTGCAAAACACTGCAGAACATGGAGGAATCTAGAAGACATTATGGTGAGTGAAAGAAAACATTCTCAAAAGCACTAACATTATATCAAATGCAAACTCCATGCCATTAAGTTAGAAGGGACTTACAGGCGACCCTCCTGCATGCTTTCAGAGGCTGTAAATCACATGAGAGGAGACTGTCCATTTTTCTCCCAAGGAGTAGTTAGTGGATTTGAACCATAAGAGAGGTGTCATCTTTGGGTAGATGGTGCAACTCCCTATTTGCAATAGTATAACTACATCTAAACCCACTATTATAAAGAGTTAAAAAATAGTGTGTCCACAGAATAATTCTTGAATAGATACCAAAGATGTGAAAGGAGGAAGAGAATAAATATTAGTAATTAGAGGCACACATTAAAGTGAAGAGACAGGCAACATACAATAGAGGGATAACCAGCACAATATCACTGAAGGAAAGAAAGATTCAGAAAGGTATAAAAGGGTTATTAACTACAGGAAAGACCTGGGGGAAAGTGCAATTAAACTGTGGGTACTGAAATTAATGCTAGCCAACAAAATGCACATGAATGGTTGAATGAAAAATTCTTTGTAAACTTTCATTCATATCACAAGAAAAATGGTTCTAGGAATCACTATTTCATTGGATACCAAGAACAGATGAGCTTAGAGATGACAATATGAAATACGAAAAACAGTCACAAAGCGGCAGGCATCGGACAGACTGGTGACAACACAAAGGGAAGTTGTAATAAAAAGCTCTTATGTTCTGGCTGGCTACAGAAAGAGATAGAAGACAGTTAAACATTCTCACAGAGAATTAACTCATTTCTGCAGGTGGTCACGTCTAATCCAATCTTGACCTTCTCATGAGATACAAAAGTGACTTCCAGGGGCCCAGTGCTCTGTACTGCCAGTGCCAGAGATCAGACTGAGGGTTTAGTCACGGCCGTGTCAGAAACACTGGAGTTCTTGAAACTTTATTGATCGAGTGTCAAGAGAGCACAGCTCTCACATACCAAGACACAGGTTCAGCACACTCATCAGAGCCTTACTGAAGTTCCGCGTCCCCAGGGGAGTGGGGCCATCACTGGAAAACATTTGATCTAATAAACACCTCCTTAAAGCTTTGACAGAATTTGGTCCTACCGTGACTTCAGAATTAGCTAGACTGGTGGAATCTGGCTTGCATTAAAATAAAACCCTTGCCTCTTTCTACACCTTCCCAAAGGCAGTAGCAGGCAGTGTTAGGAACCTGATTAGGCTCTATGAAAACACTAAAATGTGTCCAATATTTTTATTAAATATTGAATATGTTAATGACAATGAATAAAGATGACAGAAGAAGAATCTATGGCTTGGAATTGTGGTTGAAGAGGAGTACTGAATATCTCATGGACCGCCAAAAGAACAAACAAGGATGTCTTGGAAGAGATGCAACCAAGGTGTTTCTTGGAGGCAAGGATGGTGAAACTTCCTCTAATACTTCAGGTATGTTGTCAGGAGGGGCTAGTCCTTAGAAAAAGACACTGTGCTTTTGTCTTTCTGGGGAAAGATGGAGGATCAGAGAAACAGAGGAAGACCCTCACACTGACGGACTGGCACAGTGACTCAACAACGGGTCGAGCACATCAGAGACTGTGAGGACTGTACAGGATAGGGCAGGGTTCAGATTTGCTGTTCAAAGGGTTTCTCTGGGTTGAAGTCACCTCACAACACCTACCAACAGCACCATGATTTAAGAGGGTTTACAAGGCAGGTGGTACAATGATTAAGCATATGGTTGCTAACCATAAGGTTGGGTTTTCAAAACTATAAATTATAATCCATAGGATTGTTATGAGTCATTGGTGACTTGATGACACCTAATAATAATAACATGAAAGAAAAAACAACCACTTAAAAGACGGAGAACTTAAAACCAAAAGCAGCTCCGAGCCTAGGGAACTAGTAAGATTCCCTGATGTCCTTAGAAAAATGCATGCTAGCACACCTTTGAAATCACTTGCTATGCGTCAGAGAGCAATGACTGGAGATGATAGAAAGAGAGTGGATGTCTTTGAGCTGTAGTGTTGAAGAAGAGTATTGAATATACCATGCACTGCCAGGAGAACAAACAGGTTCATCCTAGAGAGGGTGAAGCCAGGGTGCTCCTTGGAGGCAAAGATTGTGAAGCTTGGTCTGACATACTCTGGGCATGTTGCAAGGAAGGACCAGTTCTTAGAGGGGGAGGTCATGCTTGGGAGGGTGGAGGGACAGTGTAGGAGAGGAAGATCCTCTATGAGGTGGATTGATTTAGTGACTGGGGTAATGGGTGTAGGCGTGTTGGAGCCAATAAGATTGACACAGGACAGAGCTGGGTTTAGGGCTGTTGTATAAAGGGTCCCTATGAGTCTCAGGCGACTTGACTGCACATAACAGCAATAACAGCAGCATATCTTTAAGACATTTTTATTATCTGATCCCTGCTCACTTCTCCAGTTTTATCTCTTGACGTTCATTCACACCCCACCTTGACTAAGTATCAATCATACCTTTAGTGTGAATCATAATGAACTAATTAAAATATTCCCTTCTCTTCTATTTCTGAGAGGTTGAACATTCCGTCCCTCCTTAGAATATACACCCTCTTCTTAACCCACTGATTTCTACTTCAACTTTGCAAATTGGTTTAGCAACATCTCTTCCTCCTTTTCTAACTTTTCCCTTTCTGTCCTCCAGAGTGTGTCAGCAACCCTTCTTCTTAGGTTTCCCCACTGCTGTTAAGAGTAGACACCATCAAGACAGAACTGGCTCACAGCTGACTGCAGTGGGCTTTCAGAGGCAGTATAGCATACAGGAGGAGAAGGCCCATTTTTCTCCTGAGGAACATCTTGTGGATTCAAACCGAGTGCCTTTGGGTTGGCAGTGCAACACATCTAAACATCAAAAAAACCAAAAGATCTTCATCACAGGGAAAACAGGCAACATTGTGATAGATAGAGATCAGTCTGATATTGTCAATGATTTCCTCTTGCTTGAAACCACAATCAACACCCTTTGCACTAGCAGTCAGGAGAATAGTAGACTGTTGTTGTTAGGTGCCATCCAGGCAAGTCTGACCTCCAGTGACCCTGTGAACAACAGACCTGAACCCTGTCCTATCCTATGCCATCCTCACCATCTCAGACACACTCGAGCCCACTGCTGCAGTCACTGTGTCAATCCACCTGGCTGAGCATTGGGAAAGTCAGCTGTTAGTGATGTCAGTTTAAAGATGAAGGTGTACCTCATTCAAGCCACAGTCTTTTCAATCACCTATAACAAGTAAGAGACGGATAATGAATAAGGATGACAGGAGAAGAATCGATGCCTTTGAGTATGTTGCTGAATATCCCATGGACTGCCAGAAGAATGGACTTGTCTTTGACAAAGTGCAACCAGGATGTTCCTTGGATGCAAAGATGGTAAAACTTGGCCTCATATATTTTGAACATGTTGTTAGGAGAGGTTATTCCTTGGAGAGGAACATCATACTGGGAAAGGTGGAGGAATGATGAAAGAGAGAAAGATCCCAGTGAGATGGATTTGATGCAGTATCTGCAGCAATGGACTCGCATGTGTTGAGGATGATAAGCACGGCACAGGATAGGAGAGAGTTCACATCCATTGTTCATGGGGTTGCTATGAATCATACCTGTAACACTTAACAACAAGAAGGCACCACGGCTCACTCAGGTTTCTCCGTAGCACCCTACACTAACTATACCTCACCTGTTATATACTATGTGCATGTTAGAGATAAAATGGTAAGGAAATAAGACAATGCTCATGCTTTCATGAAGTTTCTACACCAGCAAAAGACAATTTCCCAAATAAAATCCAAAACTATTAAGTACAATTTAAAAAGAAAACCCAAAACACCACACCCCCTTACTGTGTGTCGTTGAGTCAGATCCGACTGGCACACAAGGAGACGGCCGACCCTTCTGCAGTGGAGCATCTGGTGGATTTGAACTGCGCGCCTTGGGGATTGCAAGGCAGCTTCTTGCCAATAGGCTACCAGATCTCCCTAAACCCAAATCTTTTAAACCCAGGAATTATCAACTACACTGAAGTGCCCTTTTACTTGTCTAGCTCTGTTCAATACGGCAGATACATGTCTCTACTGAGCGAATGAAATGTTACGTGCCACTGCTGGAATGATAGACAGACATACTGGCTTAAGTAAAATATCAATACAAATAATGTTGTGTTTCTATTTCCTTTTTTAGCTACCAAACCAGCAGGACAGGACAAGGGTCAAATCTGTCCTTCAAGGCGTCACTGAGTCTTATTTAACTCGATGGTCTCTAACAATCATCCTCGGGGCCTGTTCATCACTATTACTCCAGTGTCCAGCACAGAGACTGGAACAGAACAGAACAGGACAAAACAAAAACAAATTATGAAGAATGACTAGTTAACAGGTAATGGTTCAGCCAGTCTTGGAAATAATCGGTGGCTGCTGCCCTTTTTAAGTAGGGGAAAAGCAAGCTGTACTTGAAGGCTGCTGAGGCCACAGTGAGAGCAATGGACTAGAGCTGACAGGAACTGTACTCAAGGAAAGGTCACCCACATAGAAAATCGGGCTTCAGAAGGCATGTGGTGGTTCAATGCTGGGCGGCAGGAACATTTTAGAAGAGCCACTAGGGAAAAGCCAGAGAGATCTGCTTATGCATCTTTGAAACGTGTTTTGACTCTCCTATCTTTGGTTTTTCTTACAAATAAATGAGCATTTCAATCTTCTGTCTACAGGTATTTGGTTTCAAATATGCTAAAAACAAAATGCTGACTGCAGCTAGAGGGTTCTGTGGAACACAGAACACAGATGAAATATACCTTTACCACATTTCTTCCCATATTATACTATAGGATAGACCTCTCCCTGAACTTTTACTCCACAAAAGCCTTGTAAAAATAGGCCGCCAAGAACAATCTTCTAACTTTATTAAGGTGAAAGTAGAAGTACTATTTTCTCAACTTAGGAATGAGTGGATTTTTAAAAAGCCATTGGTCTTTCTACAGTCTACTATGTAGAAATTGGAAATAAAGATAAAGCAGGCAGCAAAGGTAATATTTAATTAAAATTCAAGAGAAAAAAGTAATTACCTTCCCACTCAAAAACACACCCTTCATTATGGTGCATATTTATAGATAGTTAAGACTAAACTTGGTCAGGAAATGTTGGAATTATTACAACTGAATTTTCTTTTTAAATCACCTGACAACTGCTTGTAAAAATACCACCAAAATTATTATGTTTATGACAAGAGTCCAGAATGAAAGTTGCATAGTGGAGTTACTGGGGTGGGGGT
>NW_006399973.1:2542613-2557290 GCF_000299155.1 Elephantulus edwardii | reverse complement strand
CTTATTTGCCCCTGAGAAATTCTACTACTAATCCAAGATTAACACATAACAACTGTTCAAGGTTACTGTTATTGGTATAGTCCAATCTTATTGGGACAATATGCAATGTGTAAAGGAAAACATACCAAAAGAAGGTGGCCACAAATGCATACACATTATTTTTCAATTTGGTATCTACATATAAGGAAGCTCTGGTATCTTAGTGTTAAGAAGCTGTGTTGCAATCCCAAAGGCACATGGTTAGACTCCAGCAGCTACTCCACAGGAGAACGATGGGCAATTTCTTTCCATGCAATTTACTGCCTTTGAAAACCCACTGGAGGGTCAGCTCTGACCCAGTGGCATATAAAACAGCTACATGTATAAATACATATAGAGGCAACATCATGATGAATGGAGAGAGGACTAAGACTATAAAAAACTTCAACTTACTTGGATCCACAGTCAATACACTTGGAATTAGGAGTCAGGATATGAGGAGATGTACTGGACTGGGAAAATTTGTAGTCAGGGACCACTCCAACTTACTGAGGAGCCATGACATCAGTTTTAAGACTAAGGTGTGCCTGATTCAGGCCATGGTCTCTTCAATCACTTGCTACACATCTGAGAGCTGGACAGTGAATAAACATGACAAAAAGAATTGATGCCTTTGAACTCTGGTGGTGGGGTAGAAGAGTGCTGAATATCCCCTCGAATGTCAAAAGAACAGAAGAGAAGGTGCAACCAAAGTGCTACTTAGAGACAAAGCTGGCGATGCTTCATCCACACTGGGCATGCTGCTAGAAGGGGTTATTCCTTCAAGAGGGACCTCATGCTTGGGAAGATGGATGGTCAGCAAAAGAGAGGAAGACTCAAACAGGTGACATGTTGACTTCAGCAATGGACTTGTGTGTCAGAGTCTGTGAGGACAGCATGGGATAGATCAGGGTTCAGACGAGCTGTTTACAGGAGTTGCTATGAATCATACTCAACTCGACTGTACCTAACAACAAAGAAATATATAAAGAGCCCTCGTAGCCTAGTGGTAAGAAACTGTGCTGCCATCCCAAAGGCATGTGGTTTAAATTCTCCAGCTGCTCCTTGGAAGTAGGATCAGCAATCTCCTCTGGTGCGATTTACAGCCTTTGAAAACCCACTGGAGGGTCAGCTATGGATGAGTCAGTTCTGATTCAATGGCATACGACAACAAGCTACAGACAAATATTTAAATTAAAAATGTAATTTTTCATACCTTTTTATGTGCAACCAAGGACTGATTCAATCTTCACAAAGTGAGAGTAAACAAAATCTGGTGGTAAAGTGAGTTTCCCACTGAGCTGCTAACTGAAAGGTCAGTGGTTCTAGCCCAGTCCACTAGCTGCTTTGTAAGAGACAAATGGGTTGTTTTCTCCTGTAAAGATTTTACAGCTCAGAAACTCAATGGAGGGTCCCTATTAGTTGGACTCAATGAGTGGTAATGGAGGGTTTAAGTTTTGCTTTTAGTTTTTTAAAGACCTGTCTAAAAATTGGGGTTTTGTCCATAAACTGGAGTTAGAAACCAGTGTCTGTCTGTACCTACACAATTGTACCAATTTTGCTTCTATTTGCAATGTGACCAGGAACAAACTTTGTTGACCCCTGGTCTATGTGATCCATTTAAAAAAAAAAATGTTTTCTCCAACAGTTATCAGTCGGCTTCCGTTCCTCTTGGCCTGGACCGAGAAGCATGAGCTGAAGGAGGTGGTGGTGGCATGGTGCCAGATTGGTTTCCCGTTCTGAAGGGTCACAATTCAAGCCAACAGGGGTGGGTAGAAACTGACTTCACACTTAGAACAGCAGACAACACCCAGTCAGGGTATCTGGGAACCACATTTCCTTGGCCTGCTGCATCTTATTTTCCCACTTTCCATTTTACTAAAGGTCAATTTGAGAGGAAATAACAGCTTTGAAAGATAGCAGAACAGAAACACAAAACAAAACAAAAAACCCACTAGTTCTGTGCCCAGACCAGCAGATCTTTTGCCAAGAAAGAGTCACACATATTTAGATGGCAGCTTTGTCACATCACACATTCTACTTTTTAATAAGTAACACATAACATTAATGACAGTGCAAAATATTTGCAGAAGCCTTCTGGAAGAACAGAGACTCAATGTGCCCTGCAGGGTCAGTTTAATGACAAAGTAATAATACATCTACCTTCTTCTGGGAATAAAACGGAAATGATGAATAGTAGGCATCTTTAAGAATTAAGATAAAAATTCTAAAGCTAACTTAGTAATGTAAAATATATATGTAAACAGACAGATAAGAAAGGCCTATTTTGGCATTACCTAATAAAATTGAAGTTATTTGTAGAATATACACAGCGCACCTAAATGTATATACAAGGATATCAATAAAACTCTTCCCAATAGCTGAAAACTGGAAAAACTCAAATGTGTGTCCAACAGTGGAATGTATAAATTGACACAGATTCAGAAAATCGAGTACTAGAAAGTGAAAGAAACCAACCTGAGCTAGCCACAACACAAAGGCATTTCACAAAAAATAATGCTAAGCAAGTTTCCAAAGTATATATGCCACTTAATAGAATAAAAATTTTGCAAAATTCTATCATTAAAGGATATTGTTGGCAAAATGAAAAAATTAAAAGCAAAGAGATTATCATCACACAAGCCAGTACTGTGTTATTTAGAGCCGAGAAAAACTTAAGATAGGGAAAGAACACAAAAGGTTCTTTTGGAATGCTGTCAATGACGAAGGAATGGCCAGGATGATAGATGGACCTTTGCTTTATAGAAATTTTTTTAATCAAGTCAATTATTTTATTTACACTTTTATTAGACATGCCTCTGGAAACTTCCCCCCACTTTCCTTCACTGATGTTATGGTCCATACAATCATTCCCATGCATTGTTTTATATTAATCACCATTGAACTATGCCCACCATTACCCCATCTTTTCAGGTCCACATCAGATCTTTCCCATTTCCTTTACATCCTCCTTCTGCCTACAAAACTGTGTGACCCTGTGATTATAGTCCTTCTTTAATTGAACTTGTTAGTCAAATTTGTGTCTTCTAGGTTGCAACACCCCCATGATACATCTTCAAGGATATGAACATGTACGGCCAAGCACAATCAATAAGAGTGCATCTAAATCCCAAAATCAATCTCCATAATAGTCTATGTGTTTCCTACTGCCAAAGGGGCCCTTTAGAGTAGTGAGAGAAGATCTTCACCCTGAAACCCACAGCGTCCCTTTTCAGCAGGAAGTAGCTAAGAGAATACGCCATCCCCTTTTCCTTATGACTCAGGGTGAAGTCTCTCTCAGGGAGGAGTGATAGGGAATGGCAAAGGACACACTGACAAAGAAGATTAATCAGAACTGGCTTTGACAAGCACTGTGGCATTTGGACAAGAACAAACTGGGAGGAGGGTAGAGAGAATAGTGCAACAATGAATGAATGGAAACCCAAAATCTCTGTAAATGTTTATGAAAATTAATAAAATATAATTATAGAAAAAAAAAGAAAATATATTTCATTATGCAGGCCATCTCTCTCCCCTCTATATATGGAAACCTGTGAGGGCCAGAACTCAGTGGGACTGCCTTGTCTTTCCCAGTCTCTCATTCTCTGACAGGTTTTCATTCTCTGACAGGTTGCTTTGAGCATTCACAAGTTTTGCTGTATATGCTTGGAGAGAAGGGGTATTGGTGGAGGCTGTTCCCTTGGGTGGTACAGTTAAGTGCTGGTGGTTAAGATTAGAGTTCAAATCCATCCCAGGCATCTCAGAAGACAAGCCTGTAGATCTGCTTCAAAAAAGGTCACAGCCATGAAAATGCTATGTTGCTGTTACGTGCCATCGAGACAACTATGACTCACAGAGAGCCTATGAAAAATAGCTGTGAACTCTGTCCTATCCTGAGCCAATGTCACTGTCTCTGACACACCTTCCTCTATTACAACAGTGACTGTGTTAATCCATCTCATCCAGGGTCTTCCTCTCTTAAGCCGACCCTCCATCCATCCAAGCGCTGTGTCCTTCTCCAAACAAGGATTGATCCTTCCTGACATCATGGTCAAAGTATGCTAGAGGGAACTTCAAAATCCTTGCCTCCAAAGAGCAGCCTCTCTAGGGGAGACGAAGGAGAGAAAGACTCTCGGCCACTGAATTGGCATGGTGTCTGCTCTAATGTGTCTGGAAGTGTGAGGATGGCGAAGGATAGGACAGGGTTCAGATCTGTTATTCAAAGGGTTGCTATAGGTCATACTCAACTCAATGACAAATAACAATGACAAGAGAGCAGATCTGTTTGTTCTCTTGGCAATCATATGTTTAAAGCTCTTTTCCGGCAACACAACTCAAAGTCACGGATTCTTCTGTCATCCTTAGTCACTGTCTAGCTCTTAGATACATAGTAAGTAAGAAAATCATAGCTTGTATCAGGGCACACCTTAGTCTCTAGACTGACAGAGTTGCTCCTTAGCACTCTGGAGAGGCGCCCTGACAGCCAACTTTCCCAAAGGAATTAGTATTTTGATTTTCTGACTGCTGTTGACTGTGGGTCCAAGAAAGATTAAACTGTTAACAACCTCCATCTCCATCTCTTCTGCATCTATCCTATTCCATACACTTCTGATCACCATGAGTCACACTGGCTCCAAGGACAAGTGCATGCAACGTATTAGTTGTTGGTGACTGCCGTCAAGCTGAGCATGACTCAAAGCGACCCTATGGACAAAAGGCCTCAAGCCTTTTTATAACTACTGTCATTTATCAAAGTTTATAGAATTTCCAGAGGCATGTGGTTTAGGAAGTGGATGACATTTTTGCAGACAAGAGAAATTAAGATTGACTAAACTGATGTCATTGGATTGTGATGTTGGTGAGAATACGGATATTTCACGGACTGTCAAAAAAGAAGAAATCTATCTTGGAAGGAGTATAGCCAGAGTTCTCCTTAAATGTAAAAAGGGCAAGACTTCATCTCACATACTTTGGTCATGTTACTAAGAGTGGCCAGTCCCTGAGAAAAGGTATCATGCTTGATAGAGAGTAAGGACTCAGTGAGATGGACTGACATAGGGACTTCAATGATGAGCTCCAGAGGAGTGGAGATTGTGAGGATCATGCAGGGTCAGGAAGGGTTCGGATCGTTATACGCAGGATAGCAACTGACTCCATGACACCTTGCAACACTAGGGCTTGGTAGATGGGTGCTTTGGTGGCTCAGAGGTAGAATTCTCTCATCTTCCTTGCAAGAGACATGGAGTTTGATTCCTCGTCAATGCCCCTTGTGCACAGTCACAACCATCTGTCATAGAAGGCTTGCATGTTGTTAGGATGCCAGTTTTCAACAGACAGACCAAGAAGAAAAGTTTGGTGATCTACCTTAAAATCAGCCAGTGGAAACCTATGAATCACAATAATGTCGTCGTCGTTGTTGTTGTTGTTCTGTACTACTGAGTTAGAACTGACTCACAGCTGACCCTCTAAGGGCTTTTCAGAGGCATTGCACTGCACGGAGGAGATGGTCCATCTTTCTCCAGTGGAGCAGCTGGGACATTTGAAACACAAGCTTTTGGGTTGGCAGTGCAACTCTTTACCACGAAGCTACCAGGACCAGGAAGCATTTCCTTTAGGTATGCACGTGGTTGCCACAAGTCAGGGCCACTCTAAGGCAGCTAACAGCAGTAACCAGGTTTGAGAAAAGGGCCAAAACGAAAGTACACTTAGAGGGGTTATTTATCAGCCTAGCATTCTGGTCATCTACAAAAAGCAAAACAAACTTCCGAGGTGCCCTGGGTCTAGTCATAAAGTGCTGTTGGTGCTGTATTGTGCCGCGGAGTCGGAATCAACTCACAGCTGTCCCTCCAGGGGTTTTCAGAGGCAGTTAACTGCATGGAAGGAGATGGTCCATCCTTCTCCCACAGCGCAGCTGGCAGATTCGAACCGTGTGACTTTGGGCTGGCAGCACAATTCCTTGCCACTAGGCCACCAGAGCTCTCCTTTAGAGATAATATTAAAAAATCAATAAGCAAGAAAGAGAATCCAGATTGGCTAGCTCTGATCTGACACTTTTCTGCCCCTGATCATCAGTTGCTTCTAAGTAACATTATGAAATAGTTAAATATCGTATTCTGACCTTGTAGGTATCTGTGTTTCATTGACTATGCAAAGGCGTTTGACTGTGTGGATCATAACAAACTGTGGCTGACTCTCAGAAGAATGGGAATCCCAGAACACTTGATCGTGCTAATGAGAAACCTATACTTGGACCAACAGACAGTCGTCAGAACAAAGCAAGAAAACACTGCATGGTTCAAAACTGGGAAGGGCGTACACCAGGGATGTGTCCTGTCTCCATACCTTTTCAACCTGTATGCAGAACAGATTATCTGGGAGGTTGGGCTCTATGAGGAGGAATGTGGCCTCAGGATTCGTGGAAGATCTAGCAACAATCTGCGATATGCAGATGACACAACCCTGCTTACGGAAAGTGAGGAAGACCTGAAGTGCTTGCTGCAGAGGGTCAAGGACTGCAGCCTCCAATATGGATTGAGGCTCAATATCTAGAAGACAAAGATTCTCACCAGTGGACCAATTGGCAGCATCAGGATGGATGGTGAAGAGACTGAGATTGTTCACAGCTTTAGTTTGCTTGGCTCCACAGTCAACACTCTCGGCACCAGTAGCCAGGAAATTAAAAGACGTATTGCAATGGGAAAGTCTGCTGTTAGGGACCTCTCCAAAGTACTGAAGAGCAATGGTGTCTCTCTGGAGACTAAGGTGCATCTGATACAGGCCGTGGGTTTTGCAATCACTTGTTATGCATCCGAGAGTTGGACAATAACTAGGGAGGTCAGAAGGAGAATTGATGCCTTTGAGCTGTGGTGCTGGAGAAGAGTATTGAGGGTACCATGGACTGCCAAGAAAACAAACGAATTCATCCTGGAAAGGGTCAAACCGGGCGGCTCCTTGGAGGCAAGGATTCTGAGGCTCCGTCTAACATACTTTGGACATGTTGTGAGGAGGGACAGGTCCTTGGAGAGGGACGTCATGCTTGGTAGGGTGGAAGGACAACGCAGGAGGGGAAGGCCCTCTTTGAGGTGGATTGATTTAGTGACTGGGTTAATCGGGATGGGTGTTATCGGAGATGGTGCGACTGGCACAGGACAGAGCGGAGTTTAGGGCTGTTGTACACAGGGTCACTATGAGACGCAAGCAACTCGATGGCACATAACAACAACTAAGCAATGTTGTTTCGCTTTTCTTTCTGTAAACAATGTGGATTTTGTTCTTTTCTCGGTATGAACAAGGCAATGATGGTGGCACAGTGAGCCTCACTGCAGAGGAGGGTCGATTGTCCTCAAACCAACAGCCAACTGGTCCTTTGCTACATCCTCAATAGCTGGTGCTTGCAACATTCATAGAAAGCAAAGCAAACCAGTGTGCCTAGAGCCAAATGTACACCCTCATGAGTATATCCATGAGGGGCAGACATGTCTATGTGTGTGAGGACAAGAGAAGAGCACCATGAAGATATTCCACAAGGACAAAATCACTAATATTCATGGTCAGGCATGATCCCCATTGTGTGTGTGTATGTGTGTGTGTGTGTGTGTGTGTGTGTGTGCGCGCGCGCGCGCATGGGCATTCACCCCCTATATTATCCACAATATTAATCAGAAAAGGGGAAATGATGATAGAGTAACATGGATCTGATTCTTAAATGCTTCTTAAACAACAAACAAAACAAACCAAACAAAACACCTAAAAAACAAAAAAAAACCCCCGGCATAAACCTCACTACCATTCAGCTGGAATCCACTCTTAGCTGTCTATACACTGAGTTTCAGAGGCTGTAAATCCCACAGGAACAGACTGTCTATCTCTCTCTTGAGGATCTGAACTACCAAAGAAGTGAGACTTTTGGGTTAGGATCACAACACCCTACAGACAATGTCCACCAGCGTTCCCTGACTGCTATTGCATTGGTGAAGTAACCTGCAACTTGAAGGTGTTGTGCTGTGTGCTGCGTACTGCAGAGTTGGATCTGACCCATAACTGACCCTCTGGTGAGTTTTCAGAAGCAGTTAATTGCATATGAGGAGACTGTCTATCCTACTCCCACAGAACAGCTGGTGTCCTTGAACCACATGCCTTCGGGATTGCAGCACAGCTTTTTGCCACTAGGCCCCCAGAGCTCCCTAAAACTTGGAGTAGGATCTAAAAAAAATATTTTGCTTCAAAAACCAGCACTGAAAGCACTCTTTATCTTGACTGGATGGAATGTGAAATGGTAAAATTTTCTGGAAATGTTCATTTCAATAAGAATACAAACACAAATCTAAATGGAATATACTCTTTAGCCAAGAATAGCCATTTCTAAGAATTTTTTATTGAGCAAATAAGCAGACAAGTGTATAATTTATAAGTACATGCAACAGTGTGGTTTATAAGCGTGAAAAGTTAGTAACCATCTAAATGTCAATGAATAAAAGGTTAGTTTAACTGTGAGATGTCCATAGAATAGTGTGTGTGTGTACTGGAAATTATGACACTGATATAAAGGTGTCATGGAAAGACATCTATGGCAAACTATACTGAAGTACAGGATATACTGAGGTAACATATAGATTTAAATATTCAGATGCATAGCAAGTAATTGTGAAGACTATGGCCTGGATCAGCTGAACCTTAATCTCCAGTCAGACATCATTACTTTTCAGTATTCTGGAGAGCTCCCTGACAGCAGATTTTCCCAATGCAATCCATCTTTTGATTTCCTGGCTGCTAGTACCAAGAGTGTTGATTGTAGAATCAAGCAAACTGAAGCTGTTAACAATCTCAATCTCTTCACTATCTACCATGATGCCAGGAGAACAAACAAGTTCATCCTAGAGAGGGTGAAACCAGGCTGCTCATTAGAGGCAAGGGTTCTGAAGCTTCGTCTGACACACTTTGGGCCCCTGGAAAGAGACACCATGCTTGGAAGGGTGGAGGGATAGAACAAGAGAGGAAGACCCTCAATGTGATGGATTGACTCAGTGACTGGAGTAATGGGGGTAGCAGATAGAGCAGGGTTCAGAGCTGTTGTATATAGGGTCGCTATGGGTTGTAAGTGACTTGACAGCACACAACAACAACAACAACAACAAACCAGATAGATATAAAGAGATGTTCCTTGAAAAATAATTATGGGAAGTGTTAAATATTTAACACTGACTGTGGGATTTGGGGCCCTGATTTTTCTATGCTATGGTGGCTTAGTAGTAGGAAGTTGCACTGCCAACCCAAAGTCACATTTTTAATCTACCAGCTGCTCTGCAGAAGAGAGTTAGATGATTTCGAGGCTCTGCAAACCCATTAGCGGGACCTGCTATGAATCAGTTTTCAAAGTATAACAACAACATGAGAGTCTTACAGAAAACATATATTATTTTTATTAAAAAGTTATTTTTGGAGTCCTTGTCTTGTGTGGACAGGTAAATGGTAAATTACTAACCAAAAGATTGGAGCTTCAAAACGACCCACCCAGAGGTGCCTCAGAAGACAAGCCTGGCAATCTACTAAAAGGCCTTATCACCCTGAAAATTCTAATAGCAGTTCTACCGTGAACACAATTGGGTCAGCATGCATCAGACTCAACTCTATGACAATGGTTAAGAACAAAGCAACTACAAACTAGCATAAATTAGAAAAAAAAAGAACACAGCAACTTTTTCTTTTTATGCTAAAAATACTTTCAATCTCAGTAACTTTCTCCTAATTTAATTTGATGGGTAATATTTATCCTTTTTCTATAGACCATATTTAAATGACTATTTGTTACTAACTGTGCTTTGAACCAGTTCTTTAAATTCTGATTCAATATGTCTAGGTATAAAGTCAAATTTTCAGCAAAGGATCCAGCTGGCATGAATTAGTTCAACACCCTGGATGCCATACAGCAGTGAAATCTTTGCCATGATTTTTTTCTTTTTTGTATGTACACTAAACAAATGTTTTTCAGTACTTCTCAAGCTGACATAAGAAAAGGAAGCAAAAATCTGCCTATTCATATATTTAACCATACGCAAATCATAATAACCAAAGTCCACTTTATAAAGATTATAATAAACTATTTATTGGTGACTAAGTACTAAACTTAACAGTAGCTTAATATTCTGAGTCTGGGAGCTGCAGCTGCAGAGTCAGGATTTCACCTCCTTGAGCCACCAAAGCCTGTCCGACGTGCATTCCCTGTTCCTTCCACATCCAAATCCGGTATGGCTATTCCCAAGGGTTAGCTGACTCAGAATCTTCTCAAGGAAGAACAGACCCCCGCCCCAACCCTTGAATAAGATTACAGTTGTTGGGGTTGGTGCTGTTGGCATGGCGTGTGCCATCAGTATTTTAATGAAGAACTTGGCAGATGAACTTGCACTTGATGTCATGGAAGACAAATTAAAGAGAGAGAGGATGGATCTCCAACGTGGCAGCCTTTTCCTTAGAACACCAAAACTTGTCTCTGGCAAAGACTATAATGTAACTGCAAATTCCAAGCTGGTTATTACAGCGGGAGCTCGTGAGCAGGAGGGGGAAAGCCGTCTCAGTTTGGTCCAGCGTAATGTGAATATCTTTAAGTTCATCTTTCCTAATGTTGTAAAGTACAGCCCAAACTGCAAGCTGCTTGTTGTTTCTAACGCAGAGGATATCCTTACCTATGTGACTTGGAAGATCAGTGGCTTTCCCAAAAGCCGTGTTATTGGCAGTGGGTGCAATCTGGATTCAGCACAGTTCCATTACCTGATGGGGAAGAGGCTGGGAGTTCACACATTGAGCTGTCATGGCTGGGTCCTTGAAGAGCATGAAGACTCTAGTGTGTCTGTGTGGAGCAGAGTGAATGTAGCTGGTGTCTCCTTGAACAATCTGCATGCTGAATTATGTACTGGTTCAGATAAGGAACAGTGGGAAGAGATTCACAAACAGGTGGCTGACAGTGCTTATGAAGAGACCAAACTGGAAGGTTTTACCTCCTGGGCCATTGGACTGTCTGTGGCAGATCTGGCAGAAAGTATAATGAAGACTCTTAGGCGGGTACATCCAATTTCCACCACGAGTAAGGGTCTTTAAGGACTTAAGGATGATGTCTTCTTGGTGTTCATTGCATCTCGGGGCAGAATGGAATCTCAGACATTGTGAAAGTGATGCTGACTCCTGAGGAAGAGGCCTGAGTGCAGATATGCTTTGGGGAAGCCAAACAGAGCTGCAATTTTAAAGTCTTCTGTTAGACCACATCACTGTCTAGGCTACAAAAGGATTTTAGCTGGGGGTTATGCATGTTGTCCTTTTTAATCCAGTCTCTGATTTAAGCAGTAAAATTCGACGTAGGAAAAACATCAGTTTTCTAAAGGTAGACATAGGCATGGTCCATAAAACCCTGCAGCTATGTCCTGACGGTGGTACTTACTTTGTGTAGTTCTAAATTAGTCAGTATAAAAGAATTCCACATCTCAGACACCACTGCCAGTGTTACACGTGCTGCAGCTGCCTTGCACACTAGAATGTTTACTCTGCGTTAACTAACTTCAGCCTCTTACAAGTTCTTTTCTTAGTTACATTCTGTGTTCTAATGTACAAATCCAATATTGCATGTCTTGTACATTATTGTTCTAAAGGCTCTTATTTTGTGTACTATATTTATCAGAGTAATTTACAATGCAACCCTGATAATGTGATGTAAAATGTAAAGATCTACATATAAGCATTGCAACAGCTATCAGACTAACTAAAACACTAAATAAACTATGAGCAGTGAAAAATAAAACTATTTCATATTCAAGTACTATACCATAAAACCTAAGTCCTAGGATTATTAAGAATGTCATTTTAGTTTGTTTTTTCAGTTAATCCATGGAAGGTTCTCCTCAGCCTATTGGTGAAGAAACGTAAGATTCAGAAATATTTAATAATTTTTCTTTGTCGCACAGCAAATCAGTGTCAGATCCGGTCCTTAATTCACACCATGTACTCTCAGATGATAATTTGAGGGCAAGTGCACTCTCACCTATACTGAATTATCTCAAGTGGACATAGTCGTAAAGCAGTTGGGTTTCCACACAGAACGCTTCCACTGACAAAAATGCAATGAGTAAGACTAATTAGGAATGAAACACTAAGAAGAAAATCACCTCAAGGTGAACTTCAAATAATAAGCCATAAAAGCAGGGGTTAAAAAAAAAAGCACTGTGTTAAATATAGTCTGGTTTGTTGTTTTTTGTTTTTTTTTTTAAATATAGTCTGTTTTTAACAAACATAAACACAGGCTTTTCAGTGTTCTCCTAATTATATTGCAATAACTTGAGGGCATCAGAAGACTCATTCTAGTAAGAGATGGCAGCCACCAAACTTAGCCTGATTAAACTTAGCTGAGGAAGATGAGGTCAGGCCTAAGCTGGGCAGGGTGCATCATTACGCCCAGCTCCTCACACTGTTTCAGATGTGAAGCTGCCTGTCCAGAAGTCACACACTGGACGGCACAGACAGCACCAGAATCTTGATCCCAGGAGGATTTTTTTTTAAGTGGCCCTCTAGAAAGTTCAAGCATACTGACCAGCTGAAATGACAACAATTCGGGGCCTGGCCCTGGAGTTAGACAGACCAAAAGTCACTTATTAGCTCTGTGACACTAGGAAAGTGAAAGTGAAATTCTCTGGGCCGCAGAATCCTTATATAAGATGGGATAACAATCCATGAGTCATAAGGTTATTATCTTTATGAGATTAAATGGAATAATATATTTGTTGTGCTTAGTACATACGCAGCACTTTAAACAAACCAAAAAAAGTCAAACCAGTTGTCAAGCTGATTCTGATTTACAGTGAGCACAAGCATTTCAGAGTAGAGTTCCACAGGGCTTTTGTTTTTTTACATATATTCTTGTGTTTTGAGTGAAATTTTACAGAGCAAATTAGCTTCCCATTTGGCAACTTTTACCTATCTTGTTCAATAATTTTTCATCATGTGGCAATATAGTCATTATTTTCATTCTTTTTATTGTTTCTATTAATCTAGCTTCCCTACCCATTTTTTCGTTTACTCTGTTTTAGGGTATATGCGGACTGTCTCATGTATGGTTCCTATCACAAACATGATTGGCACCAAAGGTCAAGAGATCTTCTGCACTGGACCAGAATGCTGCAAAGGAACTCTCCAAAGTACTGAAGAATAATGACGCCAGTTTGAAAACTAAGGTGCACCTAATTCAAGTCAGGGTCTTCTCAAGCACTATGTGTCTGGGAGCTAGACTGTGAATAGGGATGGCAGGCAATCAATGCCTTTGAGCTGTCATGTTGGAGGAGTACGGAATATCACAGATGCCAAGAGAACAAATAAATACGTCTTGACGAGGAAGAAGCTAGAGTGCTTCTTAAAGGCAAGGATAGGCAAGCTTTATCTCACATACTTTGGACATGTTTTTAGTAAGGACTATTTCTTGGAAAGGGACATCCTGCTAAGAAGCATGGAAGGTCAGCTAAAGAGAATACTCTCAATGAGAAGGACTGACAAGGTGACAGCTGCAATGGCTCGAGTATGTCAGAGACGATATAGATGATGCGAGGAAGGACAGGGTTCAGATCTGTCAGGATAGGGTCACTATGATCAATACTGGTAGCCAGGCACCATCTAGCTCTTCTGGTCTCAGGATGGATGACGGTTCACATGAGTCTTCAATACAGTGGACTAGTTTCTTTCCTGTCTGTGGTTTCCTTCATTTTCCCCCCAGATGAGTAGAAATCAACAGTTTTCTTTTACATGGTCATTCACAAATTTTTACAAACCCAGATGCTAATTATTAAACTAGAATGCTGAACATTGTTTTTATAAACTATTTTACCTCAACTGACTGAGTTTTCCCATAAGACAATGATTGTAAACCTTAAAACCCAGCAAATCTAACCCATGAAGTATGTGGCTGAGCATAGGTAGTATGTGAAATAGTGCTCCTTGTGTGACTTATTATATATATATTTGTTGTTGTGTACCATAGAGTCAGAACTGACCCATAGCTGACCCTCCAGCAGGTTTTCAGAGGCAGTTAATTGCAGCACAGTTTCTTGCCACTAGGCCATCAGAGCTCCATCATAGTGTGTATAATGTACACACACACACACATACACATACACACATTTTAATATGTATATTTTACATTCTAATATGTATTCTATATTATACATAACCATTTATATACATATGCCTATTGCACTTATATGTGCTTTCCTAACTATATACATGCATGTGTTTACTTATGCAACTGCACAAATAATTTTTAGTTGTTGTTGTTGTATACTATATTATTATATACCACAGTATTTCCTGACATTGCCTCTTATTCTTGTGTGTTTCTTAGTGTCTGAATTTATGATGGATACATGGTACAGACCTATATTAGGTACTGCCTTTTTCACTTCACCAAAAATGATTATTTTATGGTATCTATAAGAAACGCTGATGGTGCTGCTCACCAAAAAGTTGATGATTAAAAAAATCCTAAAACAACTATGAGATATCATTTCACCCTAATCAGAATAGCAAAATTCAACAGAACAGCAAGCAATAAATGCTGGCGAGATTGTGGAGAAACTGGAACCCTTATTCACCGTTGGTGGGAGTGTAAAACGGTGCAACCACTGTGGAAGGC
>NW_006399973.1:2539802-2541998 GCF_000299155.1 Elephantulus edwardii | reverse complement strand
AATTTTTAAAAAGAAGAAAAAAAAGTACTTATCCTAGTCTAGCCCTGAAAGGTACATTTGTATTTGTAAAAAATTATATATATGATGCCATGAAGAATAATGAGCATAGGATTTTAATTAGGATACTAGTAAGCATTTTCTCTTCATTTTGGTTTCCCCCTCTCCTCTATCTTCTTTCAAATTTGTACTATACAATGTACTAAATGCATTCAAAAGAAGAATCACATAATGTACTCATTCTCTGGTTATAATAACGATTAACTCAAGGCTCATGGCAGGAGTATAGAGCAAAGGATACATGGTGGAGTGGACCTGGGGGAGGGTTTGTAAAACAATGAAAGAATTTGTCTTTTACTTTTCCGAGAGGGTAGTGTACTAGCGGGGAGGGCTGGGAGGGGAGAAAAGTGCAACAATGAATGAATGAAAACCCAAAGTCTCTGTACATTTTTACTGAAATTAATAATAAACTTAAATGAATCAAAACAAAACAAACAAAAAAATCCACTCATTCCTTCACTGGAGAAGAAGGTAGTTTCTTCTCCAAAATGATTTATAGTTTGGGGAAACCAACTGAGGGTCGCCATGAGCCTCAGCATTAGGGTAGTGGGTTTAGTTTTTGTTCTGGTACTATCAAGAAAGTGGTTTCTCCCTTTCATCCCTGGTAACCACCTAAGAATGTTGTTTTACATGTGCTTATCTAATCGGGACTTTTTCTAAAAATGAGACTATATCCTATTTGTGCTTTTGTAATTGATGTCTTTCACTCAGTATTATGTCCTCCAGAGTTAACTGGGACCAGATACTGTTCTTCTCTGTATCGTTCCAATTTTACTCTATGTGCCGCCGAAGCGAGCACCAGATACTGTTCTTTACAGCCATGCTGTATTTCATTTCATGTATGTCCCACAATTGTTTATCCATTCACCTGCTGACAAGCAGTTGGTTGTTTCCACCTTTTGCTATTGTGAACTACATTGCAATGAACACAGATGGGACAAATTCATCTATTTGTGTCACTGTTGTCGGGGTTTTTCCAATCTCTAGGATATAATCATCTAGCAATGGGACTGCTAAATCACAAAATAATTTGTGTCTGGCATTTTGAAGAGGCACCATACTGTTTTCCACAGTGGTTGTAAAATCCCACCAACAAGGTGTAAGAGTTCTAATCCTTCTACAGCGTCACCAGCTTTTGTTGTTTTCTGGTTTGTGTTTTATTAATCATTGTGATTTTTGCCAGGGTGGCCCAGTAACAACTCATCGTGGCTGACAGGGTTTTCAAGGATGTGAAGTTTCTGAAAAAGATCACCAGACTTTTTTCATATCTGTGGGTGGATTCCAAACAATAACCTTTCAGTTAGTAACTGGCAACAGGGATTCCCTGCATTGCTTACCAGCAATGCAAAGCAGATACTTAACAAATGAAAGATATTATCATTGTTACTTTAATTTTTCTTGGAGGATCTCATGGTTTAGTGGTAAGGAGTTGTGCTGCCAACACAAAGGCATACAGGTCAAGTACACTAGGCACTCCTTGGAAGAAATATGGGCAATCTTTTCCTTTACAATTTCCTGTCTCTGAAAACCCACTAGAGGGTCTGCTCTGGGTCGGTTCAAATGCAACAATACACAACAAAAACATAATTTTTCTTTATCATTTTTCTTAACTGGTAATGCATCTAGAGAAAGTCTTAAAGATCTGCTCTAACACTTGCATTTGACAGATAACAAAAGTGAAACTCAAAGAAGGGAAGTATCTGACCAAAGGTTGAGTAGTGGTTTACAGAAAAGTCTCATGCATTATAGAAACAGCACATAGACAATCACATTGTTTTCTGCCAGAATAAGGTGCTTGGTGGCACAGGGTGTAAATGCCAGACCACTAACCAAAGGGTTAGAGTTTCAAATCCTCCAACTGTTCTACAGAAACATGGGCAGCCTCTTACTGTAAATTGTTCCAGCCATGACAGAGATGGGCAATCTCCTCCTGTAAAGAGTCAACTGTCTCAGAAACTCAATGGAGGGTCACTATGGGTCAAAATTAACAACAACAGTGGATTTAAGTTTTGGTTTATTCAGAACATGTTCTTGAAAACAAAAATCAAGTAAAGAAGTTTTAGAAAAGACTAATATCCAACAGAATTTTTAAGAATTCTACCTTGGAAGAAAGTATGACTATTTCTTCCTTTTTTTTTT
>NW_006399973.1:2535467-2539017 GCF_000299155.1 Elephantulus edwardii | reverse complement strand
GTGCCTTTGCAATTGCAGCACAGCTTCTTACCAGTAGGCCACCAGAGCTCCATAAAAACTGTGTGTGTGCATATAAAAATATAAGAAATGAATAAATAACTTAATCTTGTGCCAGGTATAGTTTTTGTTTCTCTGATTTTTAAATTTTTATTAACACAGTTGCATTATTATACATGAAATTAATTTTTAAAAGAAGAAAGTACTTGGTGATCTTAAACTTTGTTGCAATATTGTTTTTTACATCAAAGTACTGAGGATTTGTTTCACTTTTGAGCCAAAAATGTGTTAAAGAAAATCTAATTAAATAGCGAAAAAAAGCAACTTACAACAGAGTATTTCCATATGTAAACGAATAAACGGGGAAATACAAGGTAACACATGAAATCACTACACAGTTTGCTGAGGGAAAAGAAAATAGAAAACAAAAGAAGGCTCTTTTTGGTGATATTTAGTAAATTACTACAGAAATGTACTTAATATATTTTGTGTTTAGATATTGTTGTTGTTGTTGTTGTTATGTGCCGTCAAGTCGTTTGTGACTCATAGCGACCCTATGCACAACAGCCCTAAACCTGCTCTATCCTGCGTCAACCGCACTGCCTCTGACACACCCCTCCCAATTACCCCAGTCACTGAATCAATCCACCTCATAGAGGGTCTTCCCCTCCTGCACTGTCCCTCCACCCTCCCAAGCATGATGTCCCTCTCCAAGGACCTGTCCCTCCTGGCAACATGTCCAAAGTATGTCAGACGAAGCCCCAGAATCCTTGCCTCCAAGGAGTAGCTTGGTTTAATCCTCTCCAAGATGAATCTGTTTGTTTTCCTGGCAGTCCATGGTACATTCAGTACTCTTCTCCAGCACCACAGCTCAAAGGCATCAACTCTCCTTCTGTCCTCCCTAGTCATTGTCCAACTCTCTGATGCATAACAAGCGATTGCAAAGACCATGGCCTGTATCAGGCGCACCTTAGTCTCCAGAGAGACACCATTGCTCCTGAGTACTTTAGAGAGGTCCCTAACAGCATCTACGAATAATGAAACAGAAAGCAGTTCTATGACATAAAATGGAATTACACAACACCTCAGCAAGCAGAAACATTGTACTCTGAATTAACCCAGAAAACTGAAAACTCAGGTCCATGCAAGTAAGTTATGAAGGTCTGCGGGCAGGTAAGAAAGACTAATCAAAAGATTAAAGGCCTTGGGTACGGGGGAAGGTCAATGGTCTGAAACACAAAGTAAAAAGGTAGCCAGACAGGCATAAATACCTTGCAAAAGTAAACCAAATGACATCGTTATGCAGCCCGCTGACACACCACTGAAGGTACGATTAGGCATTTACTCTGGTCTTCTGTATAGCAAGCTTGCAAAATATCTATCACAAAGAGTTTCTTCATTGTTCATTGTTCTTCCTGTTTATTCTACTCCAGTTGTTAAAATGAACCCCAAGTCCTCTCTCCTTTCCCTGAAAGTTGTTTCTACATTTTCTCAGCAGTTTTTATAGCAGAATAATAGTGAAGAAGGCAAAATTACCACCATTCTCAGAGAGCCACCCAAATTCAATACATTACAATGAAAAAATTTCTAAACAATTGTTTAATATGACTTACATGGACTGTGTCACACCACACGAAAATATTCAATGAAAATAGGGCACAGTACATAAAAATGTGTTATTAACAAAGGAGACTTCTTGTTGTTATGTGCCGTCGAGTCACCTACAACTCATAGTGACCCTATGTACAACAGCCCTAAACCCTGCTCTATCCTGTGCCAATCTCACTGTTTCTGACACACCTACCCCCATTACCCCAGTCACTAAATCAATCCATCTCATCAAGAATCTTCCTCTCCTGTGCTGGCCCTCCACCCTCCCAAGCATGATGTCTCTCTCAAAGGACTGGTCTCTCCTTGTAATATGTCCAAAGTATGTCAGGTGAAACCTTAGAATCCTTGCCTCCAAGGAGCAGCCTGGTTTCACCCTCTCAAGGAGGAACCTGTTCATTCTCTTAGCAGTCCATGGTATATTCAATACTCTTCTCTAACATCACAGCTCAAAGGTATCAATCCTCCTTTTATCCTCCCTGATCATTGTCATAAGCATAGCAAGTGATTGCAAAGACCATGGTCTGTTATCAGGCTCACCTTACTCTTCACACTGACATCACTGCTCTTCAGTACTTTGAAGAGGTCTCTGACAGCATACTTTCTCAACACAACACATCTTTTAATACCCTGGCTGCTGGTGTCAAGAGTGTAGGTTCATAAAATAAAGAGCCAAATATTCACAAGCAACCCCATCATTCAGAGATATTTAATGGAAACAGCCACTCTCTAAAGCAGGATTTACTAAGATCACTATTTTAGAGAAGCAGCAACAGATGACTGTGAACTCGGTGAAAATGTTCACATCCTGATTTTTATTTAAAAGAAAAGGACCCTGGGAAGACCTGGGGGAGCTGAAAAGGAAAGTAAAATCTTGACAAGATGGCGATCCACTCCAGTAGAAAAGAGAAGCAGAAAGGGAGAAGGCTGGTCACCACGGAGCTGATGCTGGGCCCTTTCACCAAGAGGAAAAAGACTAGGCCTGCTAGTTTGATGGTGAAAGGAAGTAGAGCCTCAGCCCTTCATTCTTCAAGAGTCTCCTGCCACCTCCAAAAGTCCTCATTACTCAGGCTCTCCTTCTCTCTGACAACAATACTGCTCAGATGTAAGGCAGGAAATGAGTTATCTCAGGAGAACAAACACAAGTCATACCAGGAAAGTAAACAGAAGGTACATAATATTGACGGGAGGTGAAAAACTAACAAAGTCAGAGGTGCAAGGGGGAAATATTTCACTGACCACCAACTATTTACTGGACCAGACACTCAAAAGTCCTGGTCACGCTAAAGAACCTGAGAACAGAGGAGAAGTTAACATCCAGTTCAGTTTGATGTCAGCCGTCCACATCTGTTCCATTCCCAGAAGACAATGGAATCATAAGCCGTGCTGATTTCCCCAGGAAATAAGGATCAAGCCACATGAACTTGACTTTGGCAAAATAAACAGAGTTAGAAGATGTGAGATAGCTGCATGTTTTTTGTAGTAGGACACTGCTTGACCTTCATTCACATCATAGCCGCTGGGCTCTGTCTCCTGGTCCCTTTCCCACTCCTTTCAGCATCGTCTACAACAGATGGGCTCTCAACTGAGGCCCTTTCTGCTTAAGTACAGCTTATAAATATGACAGAGACCTCAAAGTATACATAAACAATGAGAAAAACCCTTGTTGCATTCAAGTATCCAAATTCCCTTCTAAAAACTACTTCCTGGACTCACATCATCCCCAGGAAGACAAAACAAAAGAGAAATCAATACAAGGTGATCTGAGTTCTGGATTCTTTAGGTTGCTGGATGCCCTTGACAGGGCAGTGGTAAAAAACAATCACCGGACTGGGACAGACTCCAAGCCAAGGAATTCTGGTGGTACAGTGTTGCATGTCATGCTGCTTCAAATCCACCAGTCGTTCACTGGGGTAAAGCTGTGTAGTCTCCTCCTGTAAAGGTT
>NW_006399973.1:2522528-2535367 GCF_000299155.1 Elephantulus edwardii | reverse complement strand
AGCATTATGCCAGAGACCATGGTGCAGGATAAATAAGGCAAGGTTCAGGTCTGTTATTTGTAGAGTTGCTAGGGGTCAGAGTCAACTTGAAGGCACCAAACAACAACATGATTCTCAAACATTTACTTGCATCATAGGATAAAATCATCAATGTGAGAGTAGACTGCCTGGTAAACAAGCAGTACAAGTAGTACCTCAATTTTTTAAATTTTTTTTTCCCCAAGAGCATGCTGGATTTCATTGCAAGCTCGAGCTAGGACTCCACACACACTCCAACGCAGGGGCAGTGGGAAAGAGCCGTGGCCTGGCACACCTACTGGCGCTGGGAGGGGCCAGGGTCGGCTGGGGGCTGGGAGATATAAGGGGATTGGGGAACCTGTGGGGGAAGATGGCGGCGATGCAGAGCGATTAACTATTTTGAAAATGAGTGGGTTCATTAGCAATGGCACGAATTATTTGGCGTACTATGATTGGAGTAAGGACCATATGGAAGGAGTTAATGTAGTACTTCAATTCTTGACAGCTATTATTAGCTTCTTCCGGTTTTCAGGTGAGCTAGAAATTGGTTGTAATAATGGGATGGGAGGGGAAGAAAAATACTTTCTTGCAGCTCAGTGAAGGGATTGGACTGGAAGAGAATCCAAATCTCTACAATGCCCACAGGGAATAAAAACATCCACTGTATAAAAGAAAGTCCTTAGCATTTGACACAAGTATTGTTTAGTAGTAGATGTACAGTTTAAAGTGACATTTACATTCCAATTCCAAAATATCACATGGCAATTTCCATTCTACAAAACTCTTTTAACATTCATTATCTTACTCAATCCTGACAACATTCTGTGAAATCATCAGCCTTCCTGATTTAAAGTAGAAGAAACAGACTCAGTTTAAGTGACTTACTTCATTCAAGTAATTTATCTGACTTGACTCAAGAAACAAAAGACCTCCAGCAAACTGAGGAGGAGGCTGAACCTCAAAGCGGAGAGCAGTACCCGCTAGGGATTTAAACCAGCTGAGCCACAGGTTATGTTGCACAATGTGGAAGAAAACAACAACCCACCCTACCATTAGTATAATGTGGGTGTACCAGAAAAGAATTGATAAGAGGGAATGGACAGTCTGCAGCCTTGGAAGGGGAGATTGAGAAGAGGCGTATGAAAACCTCTCAGAAGTCTGATATGCAGGAGTCTGAAGGATTGTCATGATTGGGGAGAGTCACTCACATATAAAGATATGTAGTCTTTGAACAAGGCACCACTCTTTCCAACTCTACCTGTCAAGAGAATTGGTGGTTATGCAACACGCATGCTGCCCTTGTGATATTCGAGAAGGGAGATTCCACCAGGGCATCCACCTACAATTTTTCCCTTTCCTGTTACTGGTCTGATACACTTAGATTTTATAGATTCGGGTCCATTCTGGTTTCTTCTAGTCAGCCATGACTGAACCAGAAAGCACCAGCTGAAAGTCTTACTTTCCATCACTTTATTTCCCCCAGGATTTCAAACCAGTTCATTCCAATTTATTTTAACAAGATTTTATCTATATAAGATGAATTTTGCCAAAACATAGATTCTCATTCAGAATAGCTAGGGTAGACACACAAATGCTCAGCTGTGGCTGGAGCGGGAATGAACTGGTCTGAAGCCCTGGGTCCTCACCACCTTGTTTCCAGAGCCAGAAGGTGGCACGACACTTATTTGACTTCAGCTACTTTCTCTGGGGAAAAATAAGCCTCTCTCTCCCCCACCACTCCACCTCTCTCCTTCCCTTTTCTTGGTTCCTTTAAAGAGTTCTTTTACTATCTTCCTCCAGAGCTAAAACAGAGAAAGGCTTCTATCTTCAAACCAAGAATACTAAACACATTCCCCAAGAAAGGCGCTTGGAGCCATCTCCTCAACCAGCATGGCCACCCAGGCTCACACCCCCAGTGAATGTAAAATGATCAGCTCTCTCGTATCTGACATTCAGCAGGAGCACTGACACACCCAATCGATGACCTTGTGTAGCCAAATTAGTGGTTTCAGAATATTTCCAAACACCAAAGTGGGAAAGAGGAGTGTATAAACAGTTGGGGTGCAAGAATAAAGAAAAAGTTGTAGTGGAGGGGAAAAGGTGACCTATTATTCACATATGTGTAGGTTACACTATCAAACGAATGCTCTCTTTGTCTCAGGGAGCTTTGGTGGCCTAGTGGTAGCAGTGAGTCAATGGTGTGACACTGCTTCTGGGGGAAGGATAGACAGGCAATCTCCTCCCGTGAGATTTACTGCCTCTGAAAACCAGTTGGAGGGTCAGCTCTGAGTCTGTGCCAACTTGACCGCAAACAACATCATCTTAAATCTTGCCAGTTCTTGCTCTTTCCACATCTCAGTTCCAATTTATCATGCAAAAGAATTAGCCCCATTCTCCTCTGAAGGAATGGGAAATAGGGAGGAGGGAATTCCAGAAAAAGGGAGGGAAGAGAAAGGGAGATAAGACCCACCAAGGCTTACTTAGGCCCCCCATCTGATTGCCACACACAAAATCTGCATTCACCAGAGGGAATTTTCAGGGAAAGGATTATCCAATAAGGCAAATAAAACTTATATGGTTTTTAAAGCACTGAATTTTCCTGTGCTCTTAAAAAAAGGCAGTTCAAGCCCACCAGAAGATTCACAGGGGGCTTGTGAATCTTAATTCCTGCTCCATATTTTGTTGTATGCTGTTATGTCAATTCTCACTCATGATGACCTTACAGGATCGAGATAACTGGCCACAGGATTTCCTAGGCTGTAATCTTTATGAGAACAGATGGCCAGGTCTTTTCTCCCATGGGGCAGCTGATGAGTTCTAACTGCCAAGCTTCCAGTTAGCAGCTAAGAGCTTAAATACTGAATTACAGTAAATGGAAGGCTCCGTTCATACAGATTATGGTCTAAGGAACCCTATGGACTTCTTGTTGTTGGCTCTGTTGACTATGGGGCTTAGTTCTATTATAACATATAGGGTTGATATGAGTCACAAACTACTGCAACAACAGTTGGCACTAGAAGGAGTCTCTGGAAGGGCCAATGGGCTAACATGCATGGCTGCTAATGGAACACCTGGTGTCTAGCTGGCAATAACTTAGAAGAAAGGCCTGGTGATCTAATTCCAAAAAATCAGCCCCTGAAAACTTTATGTGGCACAGTTACCCTCTGACACACACAAGATCACCATCAGTCAGAAATGGCTCTATGACTTTTCTAGAAGGAACAAAGTCACACTATTACCTTATTTCTGACAGGTGGCCCAGCCTCAGAGAAAGGGGGCCTAGGAACCAACTAAGAGCAAGACAGGAGTAAGAGACCGAGAACAATCAAGAGATGGGGAAGAGCTCATTTGGTGTTTCCATTTTGTTTATTTTCTTCCCTTAAGAATTTTTTCTAGAAACAACTTTGTCCTCCAGAAACGCTCTCTTACCTAGGAAGTAAAAATAAAAGAGGTTGACTTGACATTGTGGCATAAACAGATCAGGTTAGAGAGAATTAATGTGAAACGATGACAATTCAAAGAGGTGTGACTTCTGAATGACCCTCTCTCCATGAGACCTGGGCAGTTACTAGAAATCTTGAGTCATTTGAGTCGATTCTTCTTTTGGCAGAAAAGCAGATTATACATACAAATCAAGACAGAAGCAGACACAGGAGGTGAAGGTAAAGCTCAGAAGTGGAGTCGAAAGTAAAGGCAGAGGTGGAGCTACTGAGATACCCAGCTGGGAGAGGATAGGAAGTGCAACAGAAAGTAAGAACAGCGCTTGGCTGGGAAGGGTCAGCATTTCCTTGGGGCTTCTGGGGGACATTAAACGCTGTTTATTTTCAGCATTTGGGGGGTGTGAGTGTTTTTCCCCAAGGAAGCGTTCCAGACCATTAATTTTACTCTCTTTGTCTGTTTTCCATCCAAAGAAAAGAAAATTCAAAACCCAGCTAATAAAACAAGAAGGAAAACAAGGGAAAGGGTTCAGTGGGCTTCTATAACTAAGAGTAGTGGGTTAATGCTCCCCGCTCCACATGCTGGAAGGCAGCCTGGAACAGATTCCCTGGCCCACGGTACTGGGAGACTAGTGCTCTTCCCTACTAATGAAACACTGTCTGCAGGCAACCAGAGAGAGGAGGCTCTGCTGAGAAACAGAACCCTTTTCCCAAAAGCACACTGCCAGTCTCTAATCCTGAGGGAACATACTCCTTCGAAAACATACTCACACCATGTGCAAACCTCAGTTTTATAGTCCAAATTCACAATTACACCAAATACTCACACACCAAAATGCTGAGACCTAAAAGCAAAGAAATTGCATTTAATAGTGCCATTTGCTTTGTTTGAGAGGCAGAGAGAGGAGATCTATGGTATAGGAGTGAAGATACTCTGTTTTTCAAATTGAATTTGAAATCCGTTTTGAAGCAATCTGCAAAGTACGTACAATCCTTAAGAAAAGTAAATTATTTACTAGTCCTTAAGGCTGCCAAAGGCTACAAAACAAGGCAAGTGACTCCATGCCACATAACAACATCAGGGGCCAGGTAAAGTTTACATTTACTATATATTGACTCACACTCCTCTCTGAGGGTACAGATACAACATGCTAAGAATGCACCCTTTTCAAAGTAGGTGTGACTTCTGAATCACCCTCTCTCCATGAGACGTCTGGCCAGTTGCTAGAAATCTTGAGTCATTTGAGTCCACTCGTCTTCTTTTGGCAGAAAAGCAGATTATACATACAAATCAAGGTAGATGTAAATGTTATATAATGGCTTAATCTTTCAAGAGGAAACTAAGCTTTCTGACTGTAAGTCTCAAAAAAGCCAACTAACGGCTAACAATTAATACTTTAAATAAGAGTAGTTCAAATAGCTAAGTGCTCGGCTACTAGCTTAAACCCACTGGAGGCAGCTGGAACTTGGAAGATAAGCATGGCAACCTGTTTCCAAAAGGCCACAGCCTTGAAAATCCCCAGGGAAGTTCTCTATACATATGAGGTCACCACAAATTGGAATAAACTCCAAAGCAATCAACAACATCCCTATACTAAATGTAAAAACAAACAGGTGGTAATGGTGATGGTTGTTATGTGCCATGAGTTGCCTGCAACTCATAGCAACCCTTTGTACAACAGCTCTGAACCCCGCCCTGCCCTGTCCTGAGCCAGTCTCACTGACTCTAACACACTGACATCCATTACCCCAGTTACTGTATCAACCAATCTCATCTAGGACCTTCCTCTCCTGTGTTGTCCCTCCACTCTTCCAAGCATGATGTCCTTCTCCAAGGACTGGTCGGTCCTTCCTGGCCACGTGTCCAAACAATGTGAGACGGAGCTTCAAAATCCTAGCCTCCAAGGAGAAACTTGGTTTCACCCTCTCTAAGACAGACCTGTTTGTTTTCTTGATGATCCATAATATGTGCCATGGAGAAAGTAATTTTTTTAAATAAACTTGAAGTTTTAAATAACACTGTTTATTGGTCAAATAAAATATTTACTCCTCTCAAGTTTAATAAACACCATTAAAATTTTAACATTGATATTTTTCTGAACCTAAAATGCTCAATAGTTCAAAGAGGCAGTTTTTACATGTACAGTACACAACAAAGGACATTTAACAGCAGACATCCCAAGAATAACAATGGCAAGTCCACCAAGTTGTTGCTGTTGTTGTTTACCATAGAGTCAGAACTGACCCACAGTTGACCCTCCAACAGATTTTCAGAGGCAGGTAATGACCAAGATGCATACGAAATTGCAGAGAAGCATTTCTTTCACTGCTTTAGTGGGGGAAAACCATTCCTACAGGAGAGAAAGTAAATTTTAATGAAAAATTCCACTGCAACTTCCTGGCTTTCAAGTCTTAAAGTAGACGGGAAGAAATGTAAAGTAGTATGTCAATACTCCAGTAGGAGAAAGGGTAATCTCCCAACAACTCAGCAGTGGGGCAACTCTAAGATGGTTTTAACTGGATTAGTAATGAGTTTGAGTTGAGATTTGATGTAAGTATAATTTACTCAACGGTCGGAGTACAAGTGTGATAATATCAACATTCGTAGTTGAGAGCAGTAATGGCAGTTTTATATCTTCACAAGACAAAATGCCTCTAAATATCATGTATGACTTGTAATTCTCAAATTTTAATGGTAGCTAACACAAATATTATCCAATATAACAATGCAGAAATTAAGGCTCAGAAATGTTGTTTTTACAAGGTCACGGATTATGGTAAAACTAATATATCCCCTTTTATTCCTATTTTCAGTTAAAAAAATTTTTTTTCACATTTTCTTGGCTTATTATTGCTGACATCTTATGTTGCGTCATTCAATGTCAATGACTAGGAAACAACTGGGTTTTGTTTTTGGGGGGTTTTTTGGCAGAAGAGGGAAGCAGGTTTTGAGAGGAATCTCACTGTCCTTCCAGATCTGTAATAAAGCGCTCTGGATACTGGGGAGAGAGGAAGAAGCAGCCAAGAAACAATAAACCAAAAAGAAATTTATTAATTCAATAAAGCTAGTTTTATCCTAGGGTAAAACTCATACTGCTTACTCATACCACCGTTTGAGATTATCCCCCAAATATATCAACTAGTCTAGGAACTTTCCTGAGAAAAGGGAGACTCTTGAAAACTTAACATAAAAAACCTTCACAGCATGGAGTTGGGTGAGACTCAATCTGACCTAATCCCCACTGGATTTTCAGAAGCTGCAAACCAAAAAATAAGGGGTAAGGCTATCAGCTTCCCCAGAAAAGGGACCATATTTTCATCTTCCAATCTCCAGCACCAAGCCCTGCCACCTGCAAAATGTTCCATATACATGGATTGAGTGAAACCACACAGTGGAATAGGTTATAGAAAAAAAATAGAGAGAGGTTCCAGGTAGGGAGTTCAAACAGGTAAAACCAATTGGGCCATAGAGGAGTAGGACAGCACTTAGCTACGCGAGCAGATGACTCAGGATGCAGAGGAAACAAAAAGGAAGAGGAATATATAGCTGAGAATCCTATGTGCCACTTACTAGGTCAGTGGGGGTTTTGTTTGTTTTCAGGCAGAGTTTTTAACACAACTCTTGAATGACCAGAAGCATGAAAAGGTTTTATAGACCAAAACTGTTCAAATGCATAGATAGCATCATTTACTATAAATGAATCAATGAGAACAATACGACTGCTTTCATTCATCTGAAACTGTCACGAGAGATGACAGAGGTCTCTACCTCCATTTCAGTATTTTATTTTAGTTAGGCAAGATGAAGAAAATTTTTATTTGCACATATAAATAGAAACAGATGGTCACAGACATTTTTCCTTTAAAAACAGCCTAGAACCAAAGTTCCTTATTTAAATTCATTCTACAGTCCTAAAATAGTAAGAAATTTGTTTCAAACTTTTCCACTAACATCTAACATTTTCTTGTAGTCCTTATCTCAAATACAACAGAGAAAAGGCACCTAAAACTTACCATAGCTAGCTATTAAAAATATATATAATATTATTGTGGTATCTGGTAGCCTAGTAGGTAAGACATTGTATGCTATGAACACAAAGGCAAGCAGTTTTATTCCACCAGCTGTTCTGTAGGAGAAAAACAAGGTCTCCCATGTGATTTTATACCCTTTGAAAACCCACTGGAGGATCAGCTATGAGTGAGTTCTGACTTAAGTGCATATAACAACATCATCATCATCATCATCATGGTATAATGTGTTATACATTAGTTCATTTATATGCAACCAAGTATGCTGTCTTGCCTGGTATTTTTTGAACATGCATATGTACACTCACAGACAATGCCAAATTTTAACTGTGACATGGTGACCATGTGCTAATTGTTTTTCTGATGTCTGAATAAACATATGTTACATGAATTGTATTGACAGAATACCTCTCTTTTCAGCGGACCTCAGATTGGCTTTTCTCTTGTCATCTCCACAAACACATGTGAACCTGCAAATGTGTCAGGAAAATCAGTTTTGCAAAAACCTCGCTATAAATTTAGGTCTGCACATGTCCTGTCATCAAATTAGGATAGTAAAAACTAACTCACTCTAGAAGTCAATCAGTGGAGCAATTCCAGTTAAAAAATCTCCTTTTATAAACTTTAGTTTAGAATACGTCTTCAACACCTCAGGAGCTACCAACATGTATACAAACATTAAGATGATCACACACTTTCATGGCCTTTCATTTATCATATCAGTGACATCATCTCACTATATGGGATGCAGATATTACATGTAAACTATATCACAACTTTTTTATGTGTTTGAAATACTAAAAACAAAACAACAGAGATTTCACAAAAGCAATGAAGACTCTTGGAATCTTAAGGTATTACTGTTCTCTAATTCCTTTTACTTCTGTAAAACTAAGAAGTATGAATTAATTTCAAAGGATATTAAATACCAGCTCCATGTGGCCATGAACACACAGAACTAGAAAGATACTTCTTTTAGCTCCTGAGAGTTTGTTTGGAGGTTCCAACAGGGAAGCACAGCTACTTGTGTTCGCTTGACCAAAGGACGGTCTTCCTTCTACTGGGGTTGTCGTCCTCGTCAACTGAGCACACAGCTTCAGAAGGACGTACGTAGATCAGTGAGGGAGGAAAGGGACACCTGCCTACCCAGCCAGATCAGCTGAATCAACACTGGAAGACTGACAGATGCTATAGCGAGATTAGCCTCACATCCTACTTCTTTAAGCTCTGGTGTTCATGTACAGCAAATAAGTCTGCTTGGCTCCACGGTCAACACTCTTGGCACCAGTAGCCAGGAAATAAAAAAATGTATTGCCATGGGCAAGTTTGCTGTTAGGGACCTCTCCAAAGTACTGAAGAGCAATGGTGTCACTCTGGAGACAAAGGTATGTCTGATACAGGCTATGGTCTTTGCAATCACTTGTTATGCATCAGAGAGTTGGACAGTGACTAAGGAGGATAGAAGGAGAATTGATGCCTTTGAGCTGTGGTGCTGGAGAAGAGTGAATGTTCCATGGACTGCCAAGAAAAGAGATTCATCCTGGAGAGGGTTAAATCAGGCTGCTCCTTGGAGGCAAGCATTCTGGGGCTTCGTCTGACATACTTTGGACATGTTATAAGGAGGGACCGGTCCTTGGAGAGGGCCATCATGCTTGGGATGGTGGAGGGATGGGGCAAGAGGGAAAGGCCCTCTATGAGGTGGATTGTTTCAGTGACTGGGGTAATCGGAATGGGTGTGTCAGAGGCAGTGCGACTGGCACAGGACAGAGCAGGGTTTAGGGCTGTTGTACATAGGATCGCTAAGAGTCACAAGCGACTCAACAGCACGTAACAACAACAACAAGATAATGTGAGGTCAATTCTTCAAACTTTGTAAGACAAAAAAAATTTAAGAAAGCTCATAACCCTTTGAAACTTTTCTGTAATGAGGATTTGTCCCAACTCTTATGCACCTTCAAGGAGGTCAGGTATGTAACAATGACATGCCGCTAACCAAAAGGTTGATGGTTCAAATCACCACCCACTCACACAATAGCTGGAAAAACCTAAAAGGTGCCACGAGAACAGAAAAGAAGCTGGACTTAAAGAGCTCTATACTTTATGGTTCTATTCATATGAAATCTTAAATTAGGCAATATTATAGTGATAGAAAGCAAGATCTGTAATTGCCAATGGCCAGGTGTGAGGGAAAAATGAGTCACTTTAGTGACTTTTGGGGTTATTATCACATTTATAAAATTCAATAATTATACACTTAAAATTAGCAAGTTTTATCACATGTAGATTTTTAAAAACCAAACAACTCATTATCATCAAGTTGGAATCAACTCACAACTGGACGCTCCAGAGTATTTTCAGAGGCTGTAAATCCTACAGCAGGAGGACTGTCCATCTTTCTCCAGCAGAGCAGCTGGTGGATTTGAACGGTCTGCCCTTGGGTTGGGAGTGAAACTCCTTACCCACTAGAGCTTCCTGTATACAAATTACACTTCAATTAAGCCAATTTTTGAAACTAAGAAAGGCTGTTTCTTACACTTTGTAAACCATTTATTTCTTTCACATGACTTTCTTTTAACTTACAAACTTTTTCAAGCCATGTTATCTTGCCTCTAAATGCCCTTGTGACCATTCCCTTATTCTCTAGGACACCATTAATCACCACAGTTTACCTCAAAATAGGCATAATTATAGAAATGACTAAGCCTCTAGGAATTATCTGAATATATTTCTAAATTCTTTACCTGTCCAAAAGCAATCTTCTAAATTCACTGGTTCTTCAACTACTTTCAACTCCCCTCTGTTATTTGTTATCTGAGGCCCAGTTATTTTAATTCACTTTCAACACCACCGCTTTAGGCCATCTGTCTGCCCCACCTGGCCCAAATGACTTCACTGAGGACGGCACTTGTCACTATCTCTGTGTGGGTTAATGGTTTTCTTGACATTGAAGAGGACTTTATTCTCACCATTTCCCAGAGGGAAAGCCTAACACACTAACATATAACCATAAGTCCATTCCAAAGACAGTCTGGCTCATTTAAAAAACTGAGGAAAGTAACTCAGTGATTTTTCTCACCTAATTTTTTTTTTTATAGAAGAATGATTTATTAGAACAAATTCCATAAGAATATCACCTAATTTTTTAAGGGAAGAAATATCTAAGACGCAGTGGCATAAATTAGTTCCTAAAATCTCTTCAATTACTTGTGGCCCAATACCGGTCCTACTTTGTTTTGTTGTTATGTGCCATCAAGTCAACTGCAATTCTCAGTGACCCTATGTGCAGTATCTCTGAACTGTGCTGAGCCAGTCTCACTGTTTCCAACACACTTATCTCCATTATCTCAGTTACTGTGTTAGCCCATCTCATCTGGGGTCTTCTTCTCTAGTGTTATCCTTCCACCCTTCCAAGTACAATGTCCTACTCCAAGAACTGGTCCCCCCTGGCAACATGCCCAAAGTATGTGAGAAGGAATTTAAAAATCCTTGCCTCCAAGACATAACTTGGCTTCATCTTTTCCAAGACATACCTAAAGTCTGTTCTTTTGTCCATGGTTTGTTCTGTTTGTCCATAGAATGCTCAAGACTCTTCTCCAGTCCATAGAATGCTCAAGACTCTTCTCCAGCACCACAACTCGAAGGTATTGATTTTTCTGTCATCCTTAGTCACTGTCCAGCTCTCTGACGCATAACAAGTAATTGTGAAGACCACAGCCTGGATTAGGTGCACCTTAACCTCTAGACTGACATCATGGCTTCTCAATACTCTGGAGAGGTCCCTGACAGCAGACTTTCCCAGTGTAGTTCATCTTCTGTTTTCCTGACTACTGGTGCCAAAGGTATTGATGGTGGGGCCAAGTAAGCTGAAATTGTAAACAATTTCCATCTCTTCTCCATCTATCATGGTGCTGCCAATTGGCCCAGTGGTGAGAATCTTTGTCTTCCTGATGTTGAGCTTTAACCCATATAGGAGGCTGCAGTCCTTGACCTTCTGCAGTCTAAGCAAACAAAATTGTGTCATCCCCATAGCACAGGTTGTTGATGAGTCTTCGTTCATTCCTCTTCATTGATCCCAACAACAACAACATTGATCCCAGCTGCTTGGATAATCTGTTCTGCATGTTGTTGTTGTTATGTGCCATCAAGTCACTTTCGACTCATAGCAACCCCATGTACAAGAGCCCTAAATGCTGCTCTATTCCTGTCACCGACACACTCATTCCCATCACTCCACTCACAGAATTGATCCATCTTATCGAGGGTCTTCCTCTCCTGCACCGTCCCTCCACTCTGCCAAACATGATGTCCCTCTCCAAGAACTGGGCCCTCCTTTCAACATGCCCAAGTATGTCAGACGAAGCTTCAGAATCCTTGACTCCAAGGAGCATTCCAGCTTCATCCTCTCCAGGATGAACTTGTTTGTTCTGCTAGCAGTCCATGGTATATTCAACACTTCTCCAGCACCACAGCTCAAAGGCATCAATTTCCTTTCTATTATGCCTAGTCAGGGTACAACTCTCTGATGCATAGCACGTAACTGCGAAGATTATAGCCCGGATCAGTTTCTAACCTGGTGTCACTGCTCTTCAGTACTCTTGCAAGATCCCTGACAGCTGACTTTTCCAATTTAATTCATCTCTTGATTTCCTGCCTGCTGATATCAAGAGTGTTGACTGTGGAGCCAAGCAACGAAAACTGTTAACTATCTCAATCTCTTCACCACCCATACTGACGCTGCCAATTGGCCCAGTGGTGAGAATCTTTGTTTTCTTGATGTTGAGCTTCAATCTGTAGGTTTGCAGGCCTTGACCTTCTGCAGCAAGCGCTTCAGGTCCTCCTCAGTTTCAGCAAGCAGGGTTGTGTCATCTGCATAACGCAGGCTGTTGATGCCTCTTTCACCAATCCTGATGCCACATTCCTCCTTATACAGCCCAGCATCTCGGATTATCTGTTCTGCATACAAATTGAAAAGGTATGGAGACAAAATACATCCCTGATGGACCCCCTTCTTGATTTTGAACCATGCAGTGTCTCCTTTCTTCTAGGTGGTATAGCACTGGTCTGTGCATCGCTGTACAGAGGTAACTCGTGGTTGCTGTGATGCTGAAGCCTATGACAGTGATGTGCCAATCGTGGTAATGGGCGCCCATGGTGGACAGTGCTGGCTGGAGCTTCTCAACGAAATCAAGTCTGGAAGCAGGAGCGGCATCAACTTCCGAAATGGTTTGCCTCCGGGTCGCTATGAGTCGTCTACAATTCGATGGCATCAAACAACAAGTGTCTCCTTGTTCTGTTCTGCATAAGCACAATCAAATGTTCTGGGATTCCCATTCTTCTCAGAGTCAGCCACAGTAT
>NW_006399973.1:2520411-2521163 GCF_000299155.1 Elephantulus edwardii | reverse complement strand
CAAGCCCATGTTTTCTAGCTACTGATCCTTCTTCCCTGTCCCCAACTTTACATTCCAGTCGCCCATTATTATCAATGCATCTGATTGCATGTTTGATCAATTTCTGATTGCAAAAGTTGGTAGAAATCTTGCATTTCCTCCTCTTTGGCTCTAGTTGTCAGTGCACATATCTGAATGATAGTGGTATTCACTGGACTTCCTTGTATGCATATGGATATTATCCTGTCGCTCACCACACTGTATTTCAGGATGAATCTAGAAATTACTTTTTTAATTATGAAACCAACCCCATTTTTTCTTACCTTTTCATCCCCGGCATAGTAGATCATATGATCATCTGATTCAAAATGTCCTATGTCAAGCCATCTGTTCTGTATATAGATTAAAAAAGTATGAAGAAAGAATGCACCCCTGCAATCTTTCTAGACTATGGTCCTACTTTACACCTGCCAAAAACCTCACATGCAACCTTCCTTCCTACCAGCTCCTTTGATAAGAAAGTTGTTAATATGTCTCAGCTGATCTTTCTCTTATATTATTCCCAATGGTTTTCCATTTTTCACACTTATTTCCTTCTAATTACTCAATTTCTCCATCACAAAAACAAAGACTCCTAGGAAAGATGTCTGCTGTCCTGAACTGAGCGGTTAGCTTCTTCCACTGCTCCCTTTATTTCTTCCCAAGAGTCACTGAATGCCATCTCTAGCCAGCTAAGCTGAGGAAAAGGAAAAGAAAAATCAGATTAAATAATG
>NW_006399973.1:2479695-2516716 GCF_000299155.1 Elephantulus edwardii | reverse complement strand
ATTGGCACAGGACAGAGCGGAGTTTAGGGCTGTTGTACATAGGGTCGCTATGAGTCGCAGGCGACTCGACGGCACATAACAACAACAACAACAACTCGAGTGTAACAATATCCATATTCTTTTCAGTCATAACACAAAGCTAGTTCAAAACTCAAAATGCCAAAAGGGCAGTACAAAACCCACTTAATGAACACTGGTGATTAGTAATTATTCAAGCTTTTCAATTTCTCCAAATCTCTAGGGTCGGAATCCTCTTCATTCACAGTTTCATGCAGCAAGCCAATATGAGACAGATTCTGAGACTTTCAGCACTAACTATGAGGACAGAGTCCCCAAGGACTGCTACATGCAGAGTTTCAAGGTAAATAAACCTCTGCCAAATGGAGCAGGGATTGGGGAGAAGCTAGACTGGAAGCTAAATTCCTGTACCTGTCAGCCAGGAGTCAGGCATTCCCCTTTAGTTTCTAGTTCCGTTCCTTTTTCTATAAAAAGTGCAAGTGGGTAAAAAGTTGCAGGGCCCACATTTGCTTATTAAACAGAACTCCTTAATATAATATTTAAAGGCTTTTATAATTTGACTTAGTTTGTCCTATCAAACTTCAGTTCTTCACAATTCTTTTAACAACCATTTCCAGTGGAAAATTTATTCCTTGAAGGAACTGTAAGTTTCTACCCTTCAGTGCATTTGTCATACATTTCTTCAAGTGAAATGCGTTTTCCCACTTACACCTCCCTTCTCCAATTAAAATCCTTCAAGATCCACCCTAATGCCAGTTCCTTTGTGGCATCTGGGTGGATTGTGAGAAACATGAAGGGTTTTAAGTTCAGAAGGAAAGTAGATGAAGTCCTCTAATCACATCTCTTTTAGAAAATCTACTATCATGCTACTTTGTTTTATAGTTCATTTTTTCTTTTTAAATTTTCTATACCAGATTTTCAGAAGTTGGACTCCATGAAGGAGAATGTGGTATCAGAGAAAGGCTCATAAATAACCTACTTTATGCAGATGATACAACCTTGCTTGCTGAAAGTGAGGAGGACTTGAAGCACTTGCTGCAGAAAGTTAAACCCTGCAGCCTTCAATATGGATTGCATTTCAATGTTTAGGAAACAAAAATTCTCATTGCTGGACCAAGAGGCAGAATTATGATCAACAGGGAAAAGACTGAAACTGTCAAAGACTTCATCTTACTTGGATCCACAATCAACACCCTTGTTATTAGCAGTCAAGAGATCAGAAGATTTAAAAAAAAAAAAAAAAGAGAGAAAGATCAGAAGATTTATTGCATTGGGAAAGGCTACAGTCAGGGAGCTCTCCAAATTATTGAGAAGCAATGATGTCAGTTTGAGGACTAAGGTATGCCTGATTCAGGGCATGGTCTTTTCAATCACTTGTTATGCATCTGAAGAGCTGGACAATTAATAAATATGACAGAAGAACCAATGCGTTTAAGTTGTGGTGCTGGAGAAGAGTACTGAATATCCCAAGGGTTGCCAAAAAGAACAAACACATAAGATGGTGCTGCCAGAGTGCTCATTGGAGGCAAAGATGATAAAGCTTCCTTTCACACACTTTAGGCATGTTGCTAGGAGAGACTATTCTTTGGAGAGGGACATCACACTTGGAAAGATGGAGGGTCGGCAAAAGAGAGGAAAATCTTCAACCAGATAGGACTGACACAGTGACTGCAGCAATGGGATTAGTATGTTAGAGATTGTGAGGATGGTACAGGACAGGTCAGGGTTCAGATAAAATTCACAGGGTCACTGGAGTTGCACTTAACTCAATGGCACCTAACATACTAGATTTTAGGGAATTCTGGTGGCCAACTGGGTAAGTAACTGTGCTGCCAACCCAAAAGCAGGTGGTTCAAATCCATCACCTCCTCTGCTGGAGAAAGATGGGTGATCTTCTTCCACACAATTAATTTACAGCTTCTGAAAACCAGCTGGAGGGTCAGTTATGAGTCCGTACTAACTTGGAAACAATGAGTTCTTCATCTTTGACAACTTGGAAAAGTCAATGAAGGTCTGAGGGCCCCAATCACTGCATGAAGTCTTTCCTGTCTTGTGCCAGCAACCCTGTTCCTGGCTCCAAAGTGATGCATGACATCTGGGTACTATAAGGACTCTTGGAAATAATTCTCATTCTGCTTATTCCCTGCTATTTCCCTCTGTGTCCAGAATACATTTTTTGGTCATATACACCACAATATTAATCATTAATAACAAGTATGTTATTCAGCAAATATTAACCATCCACCCTGTGCCAGTAAGCACAGTAAATGCTAAAATTTAGTATTCATAAAACCGCGTTTCTGTCATAAAGGAGATAATGTATCCATTATTTTAGCTCTGTAACTCTAGGAAGCAGCTGATGTTTTTGTTGTTGTTATGTTTCATTGACTTGGAACTGACCACAATAGCTGACCCTCGAGCAGGTTTGCAGAGGCAGTAAATCACACAGGAGGAGACTGCACATCCTTCTCCCACGGAGCATCTGGTGGATTCAAAATGCATGCCTTTGGGATTGCAGTGCTACTTCTTACCACTAGGCCACCAGCGGTTAAGACATATTTTTTTTTAAGACATATTATTTTAATCATTTGACAGTTGTTGAAACTGAGACTCAGCAGATAATAAAGTGGCCAAATAAGGAAAATGGTATAGATGTAAACTCTGAATTGACTGCAAATTCTGCTGTCATTCCACCAGAAAGTACACCCTTTGATGGATCAATATGGCAGCATGAAAAGTCACAAACCCTGAGCAGGAGGATGCCAAAACAAACATCTGAAAACTTAGCCTTTGCTTTCAGGGATATTCCTCTCCGGCCAAGCACCTCAGACATCCACTGTAGGGCTTGATGAGGTACTGCTGTCCTCTCTGTGCTATAAACGCATCCAACTCGATTTGCAACCACCAGGAACTAGCGAACACGGAGTACTCGGCCTGAGCTTGAAAAATCAACCATGTTTGCCTGTGCTCTCAAGGCTGCAGGCCTAGCGCCCACCACTCCAGCCTCACGCAGGCAGTGAATGTTGACTCCTCCACACCACCACTTGTGCTGCTCCCTCAGCCTAAGCCATGGATATGCACTGTGTGACAAGCTCTTTTCCCCAATAACTATCTCTATGCACTTCAACAAGATCTTTCCTATGCAACAGCCTTGGCAAACTCTCGTGAGAGGTGTCTGTGGTAGAGACAGCCTTCAGATATCCTTCAATTTACTGCCCATGTGACCGTAAGACAAGCCTAAATAAATATGTGGTTCAAGTGTAGAAGTATGATAAGTGTGTAAGTATGATGGCCACAGCCATCACAGAAATGAACATTACTGTATGAAGAAACTACTACCATCCTTTCTGGAGACATGAGGGGCAGAATGTGGTAGGCAGAGAAAGGGTATGAAGCAAAGCTATACCACAGACCAAGTTCACTTTAAGTTCACCTCCACATTTTACCTCTTAAGGAAATGGGAAAGATCCGGTGTGGAAAACAACGCATATGAACTTTGTAAGTAAACCAGTATAAAATAAAAATCTTAAAAAAAAGAAAAAAGAAAGACTTTTTAGATGGTAGACTCATGGAAGGAAGTAAAAAGCCCTAAGGCCCCATCAGCATTGTTGAAGGAAAGATATCTGGACTACACAGGCCCCCCAAAACCAAGCTGCAGCCTGACTTCACCACCAACTGGCTGTGTGGCCTTGGTCAAGTAACAATCCAACCAAGGGTTGGCCCAATGACAAAACACAGCTTATTCAAGACAATGCTAAAACAAAATCTCTCCTAGACGAAAAATTCTAGGAAATTCAGGGGAAAGTATTACAAAAGCCAAAAGACAGTATTCACTAACATATATCACATTCTTCTGGATTCAGGGAAATGGTTCACTACAAGTGAATAAACACAAGGACCACACTCAGTTCCCAACAAACACATCAGAGTCAACAATACTTGGTCAGATTTAGGAGACACTAAAAAGCCATGGCCAAGGATGTAACCCCTGACAACTCAAGTTAAAATACACACCACACAAACAGTGTAAGGAAATTCACCAGGTAACTGGCTGGTAGAAATGTATGAAAGCTACTGCTGTAAAAAAGAATAAACTGGGGGGTGGGGGGAGGGGTTTGTGCGGAGAGAAGGGTGCAACAATGAATGAATGGAATTCCAAAATCTCTGTAGATGTTCATTGAAATGAAAAATAAACAAACTGAATTAATAAAAAAAAGAATAAACTATAGAGAAGCAGAAGTCATAAACACACTTGATGAGCACCTATATAAAGTCATCTCATCTAATTTTCAAACCCTTGGATGAAGATATTATTATACTTGTTTGTTGTTATGTGCCATCAAGTCGCTGTACATAGTGACTCTGGACAACAGCCCTGAACCCTGCTCTATCCTGTGCTGACCTTACTGTCTCTGACACATCTACCTCCATCATCTCATTGAGGGTCTTCCTCTCTTGCATTGTCTTTCCACCTTTGCAAGCATGATGTCCCTCTCCAAGGACTGGTCCCTTCTTGCAACATGCTCAGAGTATGTCAGACAAAGCTTCAGAATCCTTGCTTCCAAGAAGCAGGCTGGTTTCACACTTTCTAGGATGAACTTGTTTGTTCTCTTTGCAGTCTATGGTATATTCAATACTATTCTCCAACACCACAGCTCAAAGGCATCAATTCTCTTTCTATCATCCCTAGTCATTGTCCAGCTTTCTGCTCCATAGCAAGTAACTGCAAAGACTATGGCCTGGATGGGACACACCTTGGTCTCCAGACTGACATCATTGCTCTTCAGTACTCTGGAGAGGTCTCTGACAGCAGAATTTCCCAATGCAATTTGTCTTTTGATTTCCTGGCTGCTGGTACCAAGAGTGTTGACTATGGAGCCAAGCAAACTAAAGCTGTTAACAATTATTATACTTACCTCTACATTAAATAATAAAAACAATTAGGTTAAAAAAGTTGACTTGCACTGGGTTATCTAGTAAGGACATAGCAGAAATAAGCAAGATTAATACCCTGAACTGTGGCTTCAAGGCCCATGAGTACAGATTTCTCCTATAACCTACTATTTTTCCCCATATTTGAAAAGTGGAAGAGTTGTACATAAATGAACCAAGAAACAAAAAACAACACCAACACAAAAGAGGTTTTTTCAAAATTATGTTGGTTGGATATTATAGAAAATAATATTTTCTGTGTTCCTGTTTCCTTAAATACAATATGCTGAATATAATTCTACCTTAATATTCAAAGTCTCAAAGACTGCCTCACTTGTAATGATAGGATGCTGTCAGTGGTTACCATGGGATAGAGAACCTCTGGCCATTATAGTTCATGGTGCCATTCTACTGTGCTTTTTACCCTGTGCCACCTGTCATTTCTTAATGCCGTCAGCTGGTCCTCCTTCCAAAAGGCTGCTTCATCCACCGTCTGGCTTAAGACTCTAGGGCAGCTGAGCTCAGAGGTCCTTTCTGTTGACTTCCGGTTGCTAGATATGTTCCAGATGGCAGAGGTTGCTAAAAGCCTGACTTCTAGATGAATGGAGCATAATTAGTCCTAAGAGTTGGGAGGATATAAAAGAGGTCATCAGAATGTGTGTGTGTGTGCGCGCACGCAGAAGGGAGTGAGAAATGAAGCCAGTGGAAGTTTTCTGTATCAGCCAAGCTGAATGCCACACTTTTAAGAAGACATGAGGTTTAAAGTAAGGAGGAGAGATACCAAGAACAGTAGGAATGGATGGCAATGAGTATTTTTAAAGTGCTGAAGTGAAGTGCAAAGATGTATGTCTGGAGACTAAGGTGCACCTGATACAGGCCATAGTCTTTGCAATCACTTGCTATGCATCAGAGAGCTGGACAATGACTAAGGATGACAGAAGGAGAATTGATGCCTTTGAGCTGTGCTGTTGGAGAAGAGTATTGAATATACCATGGATTGCTAGGAAAATGAACAGGTTTGTCCTGGAAAGGGTGAAGCCGGACTGCTCTTTGAAGGCAAGGATTCTGAAGTTTCGTCTGACATACTTTGGACATGTTGCAAAAAGGGACCAGTGCTTCGAAAGGGACATCATGCTTGGAAGGGTGGAGGGACAGCGCAGGAGAAGAAGACCCTTGATGAGATGGATTGATTCAGTGACTGGGGTAATGGGGGCAGGTGTGTCGGAGATGGTGAGATTGGCACAGGATAGGGCAGAGTTTAGGGCTATTATACATAGGGTCACTATGAGTCTCAGGTGACTTGATGGTACATAACAACAACAACAACAACAACAAAATCCTATGTTTGTGTCTGGTCCAGGCCAAATACTTTCTAAATATTATCTCACTCAATTAATAATTAAATATTATCCTCAATTTTCAGAATGACAAACCTGAGAACCAGACAAGCTTTTAAAGCCAAAAACAGATGCTCTAGTAAGAAGGAGAGGTGGGATCTGAGCCCTGAAAAGCAGATCAATAACTATGTTCTTTCCCCCACCTAACAATGGTACCTTAAAAAAAACACACTAAAATAGTGCAACCACTCTGGAGGGCATTATGGCGCTTTCTCACAAAATTGGAAAGAGAAATACCATTTGATCCAGCAATTCCACTACAATATACCCTAAAGAAACCAGAACTGCCACCCAAGTAGATATATGCACACCCATGTTTAGTACTGCTTTGTTCACAATAGCAAAGAGTTGGGAACAACCCAAGTGCCCATCAACAAAAGAATAGATAGAGAAGCTGTGGTATATTAACACAATGGAATCCTATGCAGCGTTGAAAATCAAGGAACTCATGAAATATTATGCAAATGGGTGACCCTGGAGGACATTATGCTCAGTGAAATATATCAGTCACAAAAAGACAAATACAGCATAATGCCACTGTTATAGAACAGGACTGATATGGGAATTGGGGAGAAACTAAGAAAACAGAGGATAAATAATGTACACGGCACTGAAACAGGGAGAGAACTGTATAAAAGGAATATATGATTTGGTATTATTGGCATGACAACAGTCTAGAATAAGACCTGCAGAGTAAAGTGGTCGGGGAAGAGTTGCTGTATAGCAATGAAAGAACTTTTTCTCCAAAGAAAAAAGAGAACTGGGGGCAAGGGAGAACAGGGAGGAAAATGTGTAACAAGGAATGAATGGAAATCCAAGTTCTTTCTAAACTTTCACTGAAATCTAAAAAAAAAAAACCCCTACACACACACACACACACACACACACACACACACACACAGAAACAGCTAGCAAATGCGTGTTTGTTCAGTGTTGTAGAGTTAATTTTCAACTGTTAGTGATGTCATATGACTGCCCAGGCCTTTTCTCCAGTGGAGTCAATGGGTAGGTTTAGACCAACAGTCTTTTGGTTAACAGCCAAGGGCATAACTACTGCACTACCAGCAAATCCACAGATACACTCAAATGCAGAAAGGAAACTATGAATAGAGAAAAAAGTCAAACACCCATATCAAGTAACAGGATCCAGAGGTCCACTATGCCATCAGGCAGGCATTTTCGGGTTGCCCAGTTTAGAATTGCTAAACTGATTCACCTCATGCAGATGAGGAAAGCTGACCATCTGAGACGTCCTAGGCATCTGGCAAGCTGGAGCTATTCCAGGATGGCTGGCTTCCTGGCAAAGGGCAAGTAAGTATCCTTAATTGAGGAGCAGAGAGTTCATCCTCATCAAGATTTTCAGCTGCTACCTCCCCTATGCTGCAGCTTGTGCTATCCAAACTCCTGTCTGGAGGGACTGCTGTCAGACACAAGACTCTGCTCTTCAATTAAAAGCACGACTGGACAACTTTTTCTGCAAACTGATAACAGCACTGGGGTTTGTGTGGAAGCCATTAACTTCCCCTTGTAGGGCTTGTCCCACACTGAAGATAGGTGGATGTGCATAGAGGGACCAAGAAGACTGTTAGGGACAGAAAAGCAAAGGCGGCACACTGCACTGATGATTATAAGATTCAAGACGCCTTGCAGTGTTTTTTCTTTAATGTTTTGCCTCAGGTTCACCTGCTCAGTGTAGTAAAGAATTACTAACAAGTTATACGCAAGCAAATGCTCGTTAAGTTTTTGCCTGTTTTAAAGGTCTAGGGAATTTAGTATTGGCTGAAATTTAATCCATTTTTTTAGTGTAAATATAAAGAGTTTTGCCCAAAGGCAAGCAGTTTACCAGGCAAGGTGCTTATGCTGTGAACCAAGACTTCCTACAGCATATTCCCTCCCCATCCTATGTTACAGCATCCCTCCAGATCTTTTAAATGGAAATAACCTCTTGCTCTCTTTTTACAAAACGGGGGCTCATCTTTCTTGTATCTGAGTCCAAACAGCCATAACAACAAGATGTTTATTAAGAATCGATTTTGCACCAAGCACAATTCTGAGCATTAGGGATCTGGGGCTGAACAAAGCAAAGTCTCTCCCCTCATTATAAAGAGCAGTCAGATAATAAACTGAAAATGTATGACAATATAAGGTAAGAGAGTGATAACTGCTGTGAGGAACATAAAGTAGAATAATGTAAGCTCATCATTGTTGTTAGAATAAGTGAAAACCCGAATTTGATACTGGTTCACCCCTCTTGTTGTGACATGCTAAGGAGTCAACTACAACTCACAGCGACTCAACGAAGAACAGCGGAAAGCTCTGTCCGCTCCTGCAGCAACTCTTGTCATGCTCAAGCGCACTGTTGCTGTCACTGTGTCAATCCATCTCACGGAGGGTAGTCCTCCCTAGATGCAACGATCCCTGGATGCTTTCTTCATCAGCACCCAATATTCAGTATTTTGGGTTTTCAATATTTTGGGGGACTGAAAGAATGAAGAAGAAAGTGATGAATAGCACTATTTTACAGAGAGAAGGTAGGAAAAACATGTGGTAGCATTTGAGCAATATATGCAAAACAGATTCAGAAATGACATTATAAAGAGGCTATTGAGCTGTCACCATCACAACAAATGGTAACAAAATAAAGGCATTCTCACTCCTTGAAGGTTTATGGTTACAGGATGCCTCACACCTAGCACGGTGAATGCACACCCAGAGTGAGCAAAGAATTGATCAATGGGCTCTGCAGGCTAGCTCTGTCCTAGGCCCTCGTCCAGCCGATTGCCCTAGGTGTCTCCAGAGCAAAAGCAGCAACAACAGCACAGCTGCCAACAGGTTTCATAACTGAAGTCATTGCTGAATGACTCGTTCTTTTTTTTTTTTGCTCGTTAATGAAAAGTTTATTAGGAGGGCACTTAGAGGGGGAAGAGAAGGCGGGAGGACACAGATCTTTAACAACAGGGGTACAATGCTTAATCAGGTGCTCTGCTCTTAAGATACAAAAGTTAAAAAAAAATCTAAAACACTATAAATACGCACATGCTTTTTACAAAGGTAATAAAAGGTTGGGTTCTTTAACAGTCATCACTGTTGTGTATCACTGAGTCAGAGCCAAGCCAAAGTTGACACTCCAGCAGGTTTTCCAAGACAGTTAATCACAGGACAGGAGACTGCCCATCTTTCTCCCATGGAGCAGCTGGTGGATTCGAACCACATGCCTTCGGGATTGCAGTGCAGCTTCTTAACCACCAGGCCACCTGAGCTCCCCTAACAAAGACCTAAGAGATTGCCCAGGTTTCTCCCTCAAACAGCTGGTCTGAATCAAGTGCCTTTGGGTTAGCAGCACAATTCCTTACCATTAGAACTCCAAAGTACGTGTGTGTGTGTGTGTGTGTACATATATATAAAACATACACATACAAAATAGATATATAAACATATGTAACAAACACAAGCATACATATGCATGCGCGCGCACTCTCTCTCTCTCTCTATATATATATATACATATATATACATACATATATATAATTAGAAGTCTTTTCAGACCAGGAACTTGCCTGGGAAGATCTTTGCTCTCTGTTTTCAAAATTAAGCACAATTCTTGGAATCTCCACTAATGACAATATTATTACCACTTTCAACCGAACACCTATTATGTGGTACCCACCATACCAGGCATTAAATATACGTATCACATTCAATCTTCCCAACAATCCTATAGTGTGGGCAGTTTTTGAAGAAATGGTTCAAAAGCTAAGTACCTTGCCCAAGGCTACACTGTCAATAAGAAACAAAACGTCACATCCAAATCTAGACCTATCTGATCCTCACTCATGTCAACATCACAGTAGGTATTCCATCAGTGCTGACTAAATGTAAATAAACTCAAGCGCCATCATGCCCCCTCTAAGAAAGAAACAATGTCTTTATGTTGAAATAAATTATATAGTCCCGTTGTTGACTGCCATGGAGTCCAGCAGTACTCATCACAACCCTATGAACAAAAGTCCTGAAGCCTTTCTATAACTATCAACATTTATCAAAGTTCCAGAGTTTTCCAGAGGCATGTTGTTTAGGAAGTAGCTGTCACTCCCGCTATTATTTATATAGTAAATAAATTAAAACTAACCCTATCTCCTGTTCTTTTTCTAAACATTCCTGAATGCCTGGTAAAAATAACCAGTGCGCAGGAGAGTTAGTATTTGTCAACATGAAGACACATTCAGAGTGAAACACAAGTTAGTGACTTCAGCCAAGCAAGAATATCAACACTTCTGAAGAAGAGTGTTAGTGAAGTGCTCCTCAACTTAGTGTCAAGTCTTCAGCTTTGGTGTCAAGGTCTTCTCATGAGGGTTCACTGTGTCACATGCTCTGTGCTGTGTTCTCATGAAAGATCCCTGATCTATTCAGACCATTAAACCCTAGAACTGTATTCATGGACCTTATGGTGCCCTCTCTGCCTATGGAGATTAATAGCAAAATTAATTCATTTAACTTAATCCTAATCTTAATGAAGGAGTTCTGGTGGTCTAGCGGCAAGAAGCTGCACTGCAATCCCAAAGGCCCGTGGTTCAAATACACTAGCTGCTCTGCAGGAGAAGGATGAGCACTCTCCTTCCATGTGGTTTACTGCCTCTGAAAACCCACTGGAGGGTCAGCTATGTGTGGATTCTGACTTGACAGCACACAACAACAACTATCTTAATGTCTTGTTAAAATTCTCTGCATTTGTTTGAAAGACTGGATATATTCAATTTTTCTAAATGATGAGCACTGAGGGTATCAAAAGATGGTAACATTTTGTCTCACACCCTTTGGGGATGTTGTCAGAAGGGGCCAGCACTTTTTAAAAAAAAAAAAAAAAGACATTATGCTGGGGAAAGCAAAGGGGCAATAAAAAGGAGGAAGGCCCTCAACTGGATGGACTGACAGAGTGACAGCAAAGGGCTTGCTCATGGAGGAGACGGGGAGAACAGCATGGGATAGGGCAAGGTCTCAATCTGTTGTTTATAGTTTGCTATGAGCTGTAGTCAATTCCATAACACCTAACGACAAGTGATGGATTCACAGAAAATAGTAAATGTCATATAGTATATATTTCATATAAACCTAAGCACACTAGACACCTTCACACCCTTCTTACTTGGGGGAAGAAAATTTGCTGGCTTTTTTTACCATGCTGTTTCAGTTCTTTCTATCTGGCCCCCATAACTAGACTGTGAACACAAGAAGGCTCTTATTTACAGTTCTCACCAACTAGCATAGAAACTGAATAAAGGAACAAACGAATGAATAAACACACCCAGAGTGACTTAGTTATATACTTCATCAGCCTCAAACTCATCTAGCGAGAAACCAAAACTGTTTCTGCTACTCTCATTGGAAATTCTACCTAATTCTCCAGACCCTACCTCCGGTTATATCTTTGATTTCCCACCAAATTAGGCTTGGAAGTCTTTTAATTAAATTCATCTGCATGGTATACAGCAAGTAAACACTTTTAAACAAAAATATCACTTTAACAGCTCCTTCTGATTCAATCATACTTTCCATCTGAGTTCCAAAGCCAGGAGCGATTATAATCTGTTGACAAATATATATATAAGAAGTATTCCAGGCTCACTGGGGCAAAACATGCGTGCTCTTGGACAGTAATGTACAAACCTTTGTTAGTCTGCATGCTTTCTGTCCACAGTACTTAGAGCCATCTTTAATTCACAGGAGGTTAAAATAAAGCACACATGGCTGCTTGTGCTCCCTTTGCAAGTTAAACTCAGTTATTTTATGTGTTTGAATTAACAGGCCCCAAGTAAGTGCAAGTCAGAGCTAACCCATCCCAAGATCTGATACCTACAGGTAAAGAACATGGTCAAATACTGTTTCCCCAACATCATGTTTCCAGGGAGGGAAATTTTCCCGCATAAACCGCTCACTGCTGTTAAGTCAACTTCAATTCCTAGAGAACCTGTATTGTGTTCCCCAGGCTATAAATCTCGACAGGAGGAGACGACTTCATCTTTCTCCCAAAGAGCGGCTGGTGGGCTCCAAGTGCTTACGTTTTGGCTAGCAGCCCAACACAAAAACCAACTGCACCACCAGGACTCTTTTTTTTTCCTCTTCACAAAAGCATCAAGATAAAAAAGAAAAGTTAGAGCAGTAAAGGAAATAGGAAAGGTAACGAGCCGGGACATTCTCTGTTCGGATCTAACCTGGTATTGTTTATATAATTCAGTCTTTCTAACAGCAATCTGGCCATCAGCTATTCCTCCAGGTTCCAGCTGAAAGCTGAGAGAACAGAAGCCACACTCTCTTCCAACACATGATATTCATGCAGGACCGGCAGAAGGCCCATCAAACACCTGATACCACCAAGCTAGACACAGCAATTAAAGGTCTATTCAAGATTTACAATGACGAATATTCCAAGCTGATGACTCAACTTGAAGAAAAGGCTTCAAGGAGATCATCAGCACTTACTATGGAAGCATACTGCATTTATACAGCAACCTTTACCAAGCACAGCCAATGTGCTGGCACAGGCATGGGGCTGGAAAAACAACTGACAGTCTCCACAAGGGGCTGACTGTGGACTTTCCATGGGCCAGGCCAGATCTCTATCCGTAAACACCAAAGTGTGGTCTCATAAGATCGCAGTCCAAACAGGACGCCCACCTCCACTGTCTGGCCAAAAAGGAGACGAGAGAGCATTCCAGCACAGAGCACAAACTTAATGGTCGCTTTCAAAGAAGAAAACAAACTCACTAAATACCTGAAAAGTAAAAATACAACTATCTTTACCTTTTTTACTATTATTATGAAGAAATCAGCACTAAAAGAAGCTAACCAACCTGCCCAGAACTATCAGAAGGACCCCCCCCCCCCACTAGATGCTAAACCAGTCCATTCCAATCCATGGCAACCCCATGGGTGCTGGTCTGGAACTGTGCTTCTTCAGAAGCCTACCTCTGAGCCTTTTATCTGAGATGGCTCTTGGTCGGTTTAAATTGCCAACTTTTCAGGTAGTAACCCATATGTGCCATCCAGGAACTCCACCCAGAATGACAGAGCTAACAGATGATAGAACTGATGTTTGAAATTCACATCTGTCCAGTGCAAGGTTCTTTATTTGTTAAATAACAAAAGCAAACAACCCTAAACCCATTGCCATCAAGCTGATTCTGTTCCGTAGTGATCCTTCATACAGAGCAAAGCAGAACCATCTCCTGACGTTTCCAGAGTTGTAATCTTCATAGGAGGAGGACTGGCACATCTTTCTCCCAGGGAACAGCTTGAGGGTTTGAAATAACATTTCAGTTAGCAACCAAGAGCTTAACCGCTATGTCACCAGGGCTTTTTCATTTGCCAAATAAGCTCCTTTCAAGAAACTTATCTGGAACCAAACACATATAGTCAATAGGATCCTGTCTTGCAAGGCTTTGATGCACTTTCTGCCCTGAAAATATTCCTTCTCCTCCTCGCCTGTGATTTGGCATCACACAGCCTAAAAAAGATGTTTAGTAAATGGTATCTGAATTGAAAAGCACCCAACGGACAACAGATCTGAACGCTGTCCTATCCTGCACCATCTTTATCATCCCCAGTACAGTTCACCCCACCACTGCAGTCACTGGGTCAATCCATCTCATTGAGGGCTTTCCTCTCTTTTGCTGACCCTCCACCTTTCCAAACATGTCCCTCTCCAAGGAATAGTCTTACCAAACAACTTGCCCATGGTATGTGGGATGAAGTTTTGACTTCCTTGTCTCCAAGGAGCACTCTGGTTGCACTTTCTCCAAGACATATCAGCTTGTTCTTTTGGCAATCCATGGGATATTACATGCTCTTTCTTCTCCAGCATCACAGCTTTGAAACATTTAACTCTTCAGCTTTATTCATCCCCAGTTCTCAAAATCCTAGCAGGTGATGGAAAAGACCATGGCCTGAATCAGGTGTACCTTAGTCTTCAAACTAACATCATTGCTCTTCAGTAATTTGTAGAGGTCCCTAACAGCAGACTGAGCCAATGCAATACTACATCTCCTGATTTCCTGACTGCTGGACAAGGGTGTTGATTGTGAATGCCAGTAAGATGAAATAATTGACTATTTCAATCTTTTCTCCATCTAGCATGATGGGGGGGGGGCATGAGTATTTATTTAAATTAATTTGCCTTTCATATATGTATATGTAATACTCAATTAGCACTGTATATATGTAATTCATCTAATCATACCATAACTCACAGCAAGCGACCCTAGGACAATGACTTGCCAGAAAACCTTTCATAGGAAACAAAGAATTTTTTACAGCTCAAATAAAAATTCTGCAATAGCATCACTTAATAGCTTCTTGATAATATGCTAAATTAAGAAGAATGTTATTTTAATGAGTAAATATGCTTCCAACATTGAGTTAATCCTTACTCAAAGTGACTCTATGAACAACAGAGTAAAACCTTGCCTGATCCTATACCCTCCTCACAATCTCCTCTGTGCTTAAGCCCAAAGTGGGGTCATTGTGTCAATCCATCTCCTTGAGGGTCTTCTCTTCTCTGCTGATCTTCTACTTTTCCAAGCATGACGTCCTTTTCCAAGGACTTGCCTTTCCTGGTAACATCCCCAAAGTGAGAAAAACTCTTACCGTCCTTGTCTCTAAGGAACAACTTGGCTGCACTTCTCTGAAGACAGATTTTTTTGTTCTCTTGGCAATACATGGTTTATTCAATACTCTGGCTAATATCACAATTCAGAGATAAAGTTTTCCAGTCTTCCCTATTCACTGTTCAACTTTCAAGTGCAGATGAAAATACCATACCATGAGTCAGGCACACTGTGTAGTCTTTAAACTGACATCTTTGTTCTTTAACACTTTAAAGAGGTCCTTGATAACATATGTGCCCAATGCAATCCATTCATTTACTCCTCGACTGCAGTTTGCATGGGTGTTGATTATGAATCCAACTAAAAGGAAATCTTTGACTTCAATGTTTCCTCCGTCTATCACAATGTGACCTGTTGGTCCACTGGTGAGGATTTCTGCCTTCTTGATGTTGAAGTGTAATTGACACTAAAGGCTGTACATAGTCTTTGATCACCTTCAAAGTACTTCAAGTCCTCTTCATTTTCCACAAGAAAGGCTGTGTCATTTGCAATATTAGAAGTGGTTTGAGTCTTCTTCCAAACCTGATGCCACATTCTTCTACACAGTCTACCTTCTTGCATTATTTGCTCAACATACAGATTGAATATTGAAAGGTATGGAGGAGAAAGGATACAACTTGATCTGTGTATACGTTCCACGTAAATACAATTAAGTGTTCTGAATTTCCCATTCTTCTCAATGTTATCCACAATTTATTATGATCCATACAGACAAATGCCTTTTCACAGTCAATAAAACACCCGTAAACATCTTTCTGTTACCTCTCTGCTTTCAGTTAAGATTCACTTGACATCAGCAATGTTATCCCTTGTTCCATGGCCACTTCTGAATACACTTTCCATTGCCTGAAGTTCTCTGCTGATACACTGTTCCAGATGTTTTCTAAACAATTTTCAGCAAGATTTTACTTGCCTCTGATATAACTGATACATGCTGAGCTAATAATATTTACTTTTGGAGTGTATTTCTGTACAAATTCGGATATTCAGTTACGACTCAGAAGACAAACTACGACTAATTTGTTTACATTGCTCTAGGATTTTATGTAATTTTTTTTCAACTTGTGTGTGTGTGTGAGAGAGAGAGAGAGAGAAATACCTTGGAGACAGTATGGTAAAAATTTATTCAACTTGGAAGCATAGGCCTAAATTAAATTCTACCCTGCTTCTCATGAGTTATGTGCCCTTGGGAAAGATGACCTTTCGATCAGAGAAGGATTGACATAGAGACTGTAGCAATGGACTCCAGTGTGTCTGAGCTGATGAAAATGGCATAGGATATACAAGGTTCAGATGTGTTGTTCAGAGGGTCACAGGGTTACTATGAGTCATAGTCAACTTGAGGGCACCTAACAAAAGCAACATCAGCATTATTTTCTATAAAAATGAGACTATCACTTTAATAAGTTAAATGGATTAAATTATTTACATATTTCTCATGTATAACCATACAGATTTTGGCAAACTATGAAAATTTAATATGGTTACTTCAAACCTGTGTTGGGCATGTATAAAGGACATAAAAATGCTTGTCATGCTTGACATACTCTGCTCAATAGTTAAACATTAGACCCCACAAAGTGACTAGTGAGGTAGAGTCCAAACATCCCCCTGCTGTCAAGTCAGAACCAACTCAGAGCTGATCCTCCAGCAGGTTTCCAGAGGCTCTGAATCGCACAAAAAGACACAGTCCATCTTTCTCCTGAGGCACTGTTGACAGATTCCAATCACCATTGAGGCACCAACTCCTTAGAGTTTACTGCTCCCAACGAAATTGTTGATAATTCCCAGAGTAGCTGTCAATTGACTCCGAATGTATAATTATGAAATGTAATCCTCAGATCCCAACATGATGACACAAAATCTGTGCTTACCCCACATATAGGGCTTCCATACCAAAGAGAAATCACAGTATTAAAAATGTAATGTAATTCACCATATTAACAGACTAAAAAAGGAAAGCCATATGGCCATCTCAGAGCACGCCTAAAAAGCATCTGACAAAATGAAACACCCATTCATCGATTAAAAAGCCTCAGCAAACCAGAAATAGAAGGGAACTTCCTCAGCTTGGTAAAGGGCGCCCACAAAAACCCTGTAGCTAACGTCATCTTTAATTGTGGAAGGCTGTAGGCTTTCTCCTCAGGACTGAAAACAAACCAAGCATGTCCACTCTCATCACTACTACTGTTAAGACTGGAGATCCTGGAATGAGGAAGGGCAGAGGGAGGGAACCAGGGAGGGAGGGAGGAAGGGAAAGAGGGAGGAAAGGAGGTAGGGAGGACAAATACGAGAGGAGGAGAGGACGGAGTAAAACTCACGCACAGATGACATAATCACATATGTAGAAAATGTTAGCACTCAAGGGAAAAAAAACACACAAACAAAACAAAACCCTAAAAAACCACAAAAACAAAGGTATCAGAACCACCAACGAGTTCATTTAACAGAAGGTGATGAAATGTTTTCTATCCTAACTGCGGTGGTAGTTACATGACTCCTCACTTGTCAGAGCTCATCAAATTGTACACAAAGAGTCAATGACTTTTAGTCTATGCAGAGTACAGCACGGGGAAAGCTGAGCACAAGGGGAAAGAAGTACCTTACCCATTCCTCAGCTCAAAGGTGTAGCCCCAAGCTTCCAACACCCCTCCTCCCCACACAAACACCTGAAACACTCCACACTGTTCTGGTTCCCCTTACTCAAGGGTGACTTGTGGATCAAAAAAAGTCCTGAGGACACATACATGGACGAGCAAAACAACCAAAGGAAGAGCTTCCCCAAAAGATGGCACCAAAGAGATCAGCATTTCTCAAGGTCTGGTAAAACAATGTCTGTCTGACTGTGACTAAATCCAATAAAGCTATGGACAAGTGTGTCAGTTCACAGAAGCAGAGAATACAAATGCTAGAAATGAAGTTGTCAAACATCATGGAGTTTTAAAGATCACCTAATCATACAGATGTGTTAAGTGAGGGTCCAGAAAGAGAAAATAACTTGCCTGAGATAACACAGAAGTTTCAGTCTCAAAGCAAAGACCAGGAGATGAGTTTTTAAAGAATTTTTTTTAGGGAGCTCTGGTAGCCTAGTGTGTAAGGAGTTGGGCTTCCAATACAACAATCAACAGTATGAATCCACCACTTACTCTAAGGCAGAAAGATAGGCAAACTCCTCCTGCCTGAATAACATCCTCTGAAAAGCAGCTGGAGAGTCAGTTAAGTGTCAGTTTTGACTCAATGGCACTTCTAACAACAACTTGAAGCTGTACTTTACGGGCATAATCAATAAAGAACCTATGTAAAAGTACTTAGTTGCTGTTGTTTTCAGAGGCAGTTAGTTAATCATATGGGAGAAGACTGCCTATTTTTCTCCCACAGAGCAGCTGGTGGATTTGCATGCCTTTGGGATTGCAGCACAGTTTCTTGTCATTAGGCCATCAGAGCTCCCTAAAAGTACTTTAAGATAAAATGTTTATTGATTACCTACCATATGCCATAAAGTACATGGTTCAAATCCACCAGCTGTTCTGTGGGAGAAGGACTGGAAATCTCCTCCCATGTGATCTACTGCCTCTGAAAACCCACTGGAGGGACAGCTATGGGATGTTCCAATCCAATGGTGCACAACAAAGACTATATGCCAAGTACTGGTGGAGACTATTACAACTATTAACCCATTTAATCTCCTTAGCCCTGGTTCATAGTTAAGGAAATGTGTGAACCGAGAAGTTTACATACCTATTAAGAGATAGCCACGGTGATTCACACTTAAGTGTACAGTTAAATTGGGCCAAGAATTTTATGCAAATGGGTTTTAACATGACAGAGACTTTGAGGACGGGGTTAGGAGAGGACATGGTGCTGAGCTGTTGTTCACAGGGTCACTGCGTCACAGGTGACTCAACGGCACCTAACAACAACAACATATCATTTGATCTTCCAACAACAACCCTATGAAATACACATCATTCATTATTCATTCATTATATATGTACATTCCTATAAAAGAGGACATCCTGCTTGGAAAGGTGGGGTAACAACAATAGAAAGGAAGACTCTGGATGAGATGGGTTGACCCAGTGACTGGGAATTCAGGAGTAGGTGTGTCGGAGGCAATGAAACTGGCTCAAGATAGAGGAGCGTTCAGAGCTGTTGTACACAGGGTTGCTATGAATTGCAAGTGACTCAATGGCACATAGCAACAACAATAAAAGCAAAACTTGAGGTTCTAAGTGAAAGATGATTAACCCACTAAATGACAGTATTAGTGAGTGGTAGAATTTGGGTTGGAAGTCATGTCTCTTCATAACTATGCCTGTTGCACATCTGAAGTGCATAAAAAAGTCTAATCCACATGTTTTCCCACAAGAACCACACATGAACTAAAAACTAGAGACAGAAAGACATTTACCTTTAACTTCTCTCTTTGTTATTCCTTTTTTTTGTTTTTTAGTAGATACAACACTACTATGAAAATCTACCTTTAGGTGCAGAGACCTCTCACTTCTTAAAACACTCTCCAAACTAAAGGAAAAACATGGAGTGTCCAGTGTTTGCAATATACTCTGCCAGATGAGTGACACCAATCCTTATGTCCTGATGAATTACAAACTAGCCTCCCAAGCATGCAGCTGGAAGACATGTGGATGCTTTTTAAAGTGCAGAAAGCAAGCAGAAATCTAATCTTTCCAAAGGTATTAAGTCTCTCCCTCTCGGAAATTCACAAAGCAAATAGATAAAGTTCCCAGGTCCTAAACTCGTCTCAAGATACAAGGCGAAAATGTCTCCATTTTAACTTTTTTTTTTTAAAGTATGGGTACATGGTGGCCTAATGGCAAAGAGCTGTGCTGCAATCCTAAAGGCATGGGTTCAAATCCACCAGCTGCTCTGCTTGAAAAGGATGGGTAACCTCCTCCTGGTGTGTTCACCTGCCTCTGAAAACCCAACAGAGGGTCAGCTGTGGGTCAACTCCAACTCAATGGCAAACAACAACAATATGTACAGAACAAAAAATGTGCTGTGTTAACCATTTCAAAGTGTAACAGTCAGTAACATTCCTATATTCATCATATTGTAAAACTATCATGACCATCTATTTCCAAACTTTTCAGGATTTCCAACCCTATATGTCATGTAATCAGGCTACCCCATCTTTGTCCTGTGGATCAGCTGGTAGGTTCAAACCATTAACCTTTCAGTTAGCAGTCAAATACCTGACTACTGCACTGGGAGGACTCATTCAATGGAGATTACAATCTTGAAGATCAGACAGGGCAATATGCTGTGCCCTACAGGGTTGCTGTGAGTCAGAACTGACTGTGTAGCAATGACTAATGATACATTTTATGTGTTTACTGGCCTTCTGCCATAGTCTTTGCAATTACTTGCTATGCATCAGAGAGCTGGACAACGACTAGGGATGACTGAAGGAGAACTGATGCCTTTGTGCTGTGGTGCTGGGGAAGAATACAGAATATACCATGGACTGCTAGCAGAACAAACAAGTTCATCCTGGAGAGGGTGAGACCAGGCTGCTCCTTGGAGACAAGGATTCTGAGGCTTTATCTGATATACTTTGGACATATTACAAGGAGGGACCAGTCCTTGGAGAAGTACGTCATGCTTGGGAGGGTGGAGGGACATGTCTTTTAATTTCCTGGCTGCTGGTGTCAAGAGTGTAGGTTCATAAAATAAAGAGCCAAATATTCACAAGCAACCACATCATTCAGAGATATTTAATGGAAACAGCCACTCTCTAAAGCAGGATTTACTAAGATCACTATTTAAGAGAAGCAGCAACAGATGACTGTGAATTCGGTAAAAATGTTCACATCCTGATTTTTATTTAAAAGAAAAGGACTCTGGGAAGACCTGGGGGAGCTGAAAAGGAAAGTAAAATCTTGATAAGATAGATGGTGATCCACTCCAGTAGCAAAGAGAAGCAGAAAAGAGGAAGATCCTCAATGAGATGGATTGATTCAGTCACTGGCACAATAGGGGGTTACACACGTCAGAAACAGTGAGGTTGGCACAGGACAGAGCAGGGTTTGATCGCTATGAGTTGCAAGCGACTCGACTGCACATAACAACAAACATCAATGGCCTTTTGCTATCTTCCTTGGAGAAATGCCTATTCAAGTCCTTTGCCCATTTTTCTGGATTGGGTTTTTGTATATTTGCTTTTTAACTGGAGAATTTCTTTATATATTCTGTGCTTATTATTTATTTTCTCCCATTGTGCAGGTAGCTGTTTCACGTTCTTAATGTCATTTGATGCACAAATGTTTTTCATTTTTACAAAATCCTTTAATTGACATCACATCTAAGATTCTGTTGTTAATATAAAAAGTCCTACAGCTTTAACTTCATGTTTTCCTCTAAGTTCTTATACTGGGTCCTTATTCCATTTTTCATTAATTTTCATATATGTTATACAGAAGGGAGTCTAACTCATTCTTTTGCATGTAAAGATACAGTTATCCCTGCACCTTTACTGAAAAGATTCTTCCTTCCCTCATTTAATGGACTTTGCTGTTGAAAATCAACTGTACACAGGTTTATTTTTGGATTCTCAATTGCACTCCATTGTTCTATATGTTAACTCCAGTACCATATTGTTTTGATTATTGAAGCTTTATAGTCTATTTTGAAATACTTGGTGTTTAAAAAGCAGCATTAATGATGGCAGTATATATAAACCAAATTTTCCCCCTCCTCTTACTTCTTTTGGATTTCAACCCACTCATGCCTGAAACCTAAGTCTTCTCCTGTATCTTCACTCTTTCCTTAGCCCCCACTGCCAAAAGGCCACACATATTCTTCTTGAGTATATCTTCAAAGATTTCTTTCTCTCCACATGCATGACTCTACTCAAGATCAGACCTTCTCTAATCTGAACCTTTTCACTGCTCTGCCTGCTTCCAGCTATTCTGTTCCCTGTTCCTTGCCCAGCACTCAGATCAGCCTCAAAAGAAAGATCTTTTTAATAGTCAGGTCTGCATAATCCCTAGCCTGCTCACTCTAACATTTCTACAATGTCCCTCTGTCCCTTTGGCTTAAGAAGGGATGTAGTGGCATAATGCTGGGTTGCTAACCAAAAGGTTGTTCTGACTCCACCAGTGGAGAAATATGAGGCATGCTCCTCTTCCATAAAGATTTGCAGTCCTGGAAATGGGATGGAGAGCACCATGAGCGAGAAGAAGCAGATTCCACAGCAGTGAGTTTGGGGTTTGGGTTTCAGGATTATAGGAGAATTTTAATTAAGTCATAAACTAGTTGTAGACAATATTCCCCAAGAAGAAAATAAGCACCTTTTCTCTGAAACAGAAGTAGAGAAAAAGAATGAAAAGCAAAGGAAAGGACTATTTGCAGCTGTGCTGGAAATAAATTCTCCTTCTAAATCTGAAAGGCAGATTTTTAAAAAAGAAAATGCATTCTGTATCTTATGTTTACATAAACCAAAAAAGGCTTGCTGCCATCAAGTCTATTCTAATTTACAACCACCCTTAAGACACAGCAAAACTACCCATAAATTCTCCAAGGCTGTAGTCCTTACAGAAGCAAACTTCCTGCACTTTTCTCCTGCACACCAGCTGGTAGGTTTGAATCACTGAGCTTTCAGTTGGTGTTCAAATGAATGTTCATAGCACTGTGCCATTAGAATTCCTTTCACATATACACAAACACATATACATGCATATATCATATGTATATGTGCACATACATACATACACACAGCCACAACCCCCACACAGGCATACACACATGAATGGAAAGGTAAAAGGTTGCTTTTTTCATATCTATTTTTAAATTCTCTCTAAACTTCTCTAAACTAGCTTTCCAGTGGAAAGATTAAAACTATTAAGATATTTTACACAGGTAATTATTTCATAAGTAAAATAAATTTAAACTCTGTGTCAATATTATGGCAGTTTTAATTTTATTAAGCTTTATAACATAAAAGGTATCAAAACACATGCCAAAAGGAGTTTATTTGGCATTCTACACAGTGTGAGGTTAAAGGGCAGAAGATATAATACAAGCAAAGATGAGAACATGTCAAGAAGTTTAAGAGGATTAACATTTTAATCCAACTCTTTGAAGCTTTCAATTGACTTAATATAGCCAAGTGTCCTGACTTCACAGTGTTGGCACTTGATTATCTCTAAGTGTCAGCTTGTAACAATTTTTAAATTATCTTCTTCCTGCCCAATTCAAAAAGAAACTCGGGCTGTGTAAAATGGTATGGTGAGCACGGGGGCAAGAGTCTCTGACCCTCCTAATTTCACAAGAGGGAAGAATCCCCAGCAGCAGCATTAACAACACAAAGCTGAGTGTTGTGAGGTCAGGAATGCCCAACACTCCTCACCTTCTTCTAACAGTTCCAACAGGTCCCTCCCACAGCTCTCACTGCTACTCTAATGAGTTCAGGAATTCATGGCAATGCTCATTAAGAGCTCAAACAATACTCACAAATGATGAGGTTTATTAGGAAAGTAATAGGTTACAAGGTAGGTATACAGGAACATTCACATCACAGCTCTCAGTTAAGGCAACCTTTACTCAGGCATGCTCCCAGGCCTCTCTCTGACCCTCTGTCTCAAGGCCTTGGCCTTCCTCAAGTAAGTGTTAAAAAATCTCTTTCCATCCTGCCACCCCACTTTCCCAGTAAAACTAGGCCTGCACACACTCACCTCTGGCTCCATGGGCACTCACTCCACCGGCAAGCCCTCAGCTTTCTCCATCTGTGGGCCAGGCGCCTCTAAAGCTCCATCACACTAGTCTCTGGTTTCTTCCACCTCTGTTGAATCTCTCCTCCTGCTATCTTGCCTCATCTCTCTGGTGTTAGAGCTCTGTCTCTGGGCTACGCAGAGATCTCAAGTGGACAGGACATGCAGCACTGATTGTTTTTCTTTTTTTTTTTTTTTTCAGCACTGATTCTTCTTCCTTTTTGGTACACTCAGATCCTCATTTCCTGCTTCTGGGTGGGTCTGCTCAATTTAAGCCTGGTGGGATGGTAAAAGAAACCAACCCTCAAGTTACATAGTTTGTTTTCACATTCCTAACTAAAAAGGTCCCATTTACCATATTTACACTGTGGTGCTGCTGATCCTCTGTGACAGTTAAAATTCACCATCAGCTCTGCAGAGAAAGATGGCCAATCTCTTTTCACGTGATTTATAGACTCAAAAAACACACTGGAGGGTCACCTATAAGTCCATGCCAAATCTATATTAATGAGTGAGTAAGCTATCCAGTTCCTTTGATGGGCCACAAACACTCCACAATGAATATGGATGACAAAAGAATTGATGCCTTTGAGCTGTGGTGTTAGAGAACTTACTGAACATCCCATGGACCCTACCCAGATTGACAAGGACTGATACTGAATAACTGAACAGACTCCTCACAAAAAAATCAACTGAAAAGGTCATAAAAAGACTTCCCCATAAGAAAAGTCTTGGACCAGACGGCTTCACAGCTGAATTCTACCAAACATTCATAGAGGATCTATCATCAATTCTACTTAATTAAAAAAGTTGAAAAAAGAAGGAACACTCCCAGAGACATTCTATGAATAGAATAACCTTAACACCAAAAACAGGCAAAGATATTACCAAAAAAGAAAACTACAGACCAGTCTCTCTCATGAATACAGATGCAAAAATCCTTAACAAAATCCTAGCCAATAGAATCCAAAAGCACACTAAAAAAAAAAAAAATTCACCATGAACATCCCATGAACCGCCAAAAGGACAGAGCTGCGTCTTGGAGAAAGCACAACCAGAGTGCCCCTGAGAGGCCACAATGGCGAAGCTCTGTCTCTCATAGTTCGGCATCTTGTCAGGAGAGGCTATTCCTCGGAAAGGGACGTCATGCTTGGAAAGGTGGAAGATCAGGGCAGGAGAGGCAGCTCGTCAATGAGATGGGCTGATATGGTGACTACAGCAGTGGACTCAAGTGTGCTGGGAGTGTTAATGACAGCCCAGGACAGCACAGAGTTCAGATCTGTTCACGGGACTGTCATCGGTAACGCCCAGCTCGATGGCGCCTAACACCACCACCCGGCCATGAGGTAAGAGTAACAAAGACAATGCTGAAGAAGAGCTACAGCAAGTGCATCACTGCACCCCAGGTCCTCTCTCTTTCCACCAAGGTGCTGCTAGGGCCCTAACAACAGTCTTCTCCTCAGGATTCACAAGACTGGCCACTTCTCACTCCTGACTCAACAAGCAAATCCCGAGCAAGGTAAATCTTCCATTACACAGGGCACTGTCCTGTGCATGATGAGACGTTTAGCAGCATTCCTGGCCTCTCACAAGATGCTAGCGGTATCCCTCTCCCAGTCATTAACAATCAAAAAACTCTCCAGCCCTAGCCAAACATCCTCCCGGAAGCAAAAAGACCCTAGCTGAGAACCTCTCTTTTGGCCTAATCTGACCCCGTCCCATTCATTCTCTGAAAGGTTATCACTGCTTTATCCTCTCATCGTGCCAGAACAAAGCACTGGCTCCCACCAACAAGGCCACCCTCTGGGTCTCAGTACATGTGACAACTGTCTGACTTGCATTGTAAGCCTGTCAGGCAATGCTCTTCACTGTGCCACCTGGCCAAACTCCACACCACAGCTGTCAGCCACTCCAACACCAGCTCCCTGCTCCGCCAATCCAAAGCGCAGCCTGCCTTCCCATGCCTGTTCTTTCTGCAGCTTGCAGATGTAAATACACTCCCGCTTTTATTCTATTCTTTCACTCCCTTAGTGTATGTACCTCACTTCCCAAAAGGCTTCAAGAGTAAAATAAAGAGAACCAACCACTACATGATGACTGGAAATAACAGCAAACCATGGGTAAGATCGGCTCTGAAATAACAGCAAAGCATGGTTAAACTCAGAGCTATTCAAGTAGAAGGCCAACATTTCACACCCCACCAAACTTATATGCACTCTGTCTTCACCAAAAGCCAGTTACTTTTGCTACTTCTGTGTAAATAAGCGCTGAAGGCAGTTCTGTCCAGCAGAACTGGTACATACCCCCCTTCAGTGCCGGCTGGTACACCTGAGGACAGAACCACCCGTTTGCTTCAAAAGGTCCTATTACTCGGGCAGGTTCAACATTCCAGGCCCTATCTCTGATTTGATTAATTCCATCATTCATCGGTAAGGCCCACACAGAACCTTGTCTAAACATAAAAGGAAACATTCCAGTTGGCATCTATCAGGTTTCAGGCATCTGGAGTAATCCAGCTGGTCGGGAGATACAGAAACAAGGCAGGTTGAGAGACGTCGATTTTCCTGAGCAAAGGAGAAAAGCAGAGCCATCTCCCGCCTGCACCATTTATCATCAGGAGTAAACTTCACACATTCTGAAATTCCTCTCTCAACACTTCCCCAAACAGGATGTGTTCACTAAGTGAGTCATGACAAATAGGGTATTTCTAGAAATTCACTGGAAGGAACATGTGGGAGAAAATTTCTAAAGAGAGAGAACAAAAAAAGACAATATGCAGAAGTAATTAAGTACTCACAAGGCCAGGCGTGTTCCCGGCTGGGCCTTCTGACCCACAGTGGCTGGCCAGTTCTTACATCTACCCCCTTCCTTGCTCAATACAATAACTCAACTGGCAGGAGCCCAGAACAAATGCACATTCCCTGCACCTTGCCTTACCTACCGCTTAGACAAACCTTGACACTTTTCTTTTAATAATAATCTTTCCTTTTATACTGGTTTGCTTACAAAGTTTGTATACATTGTTTTTCACTCTGGATCTTCCCCATTTCCTTTACCCGCCCATCTTTTCACCCATCAAATTGTGTGACCCTACGATTACCCCCCTGTCCACCGCTCTTGGATCCTCATATATGTTTTACAAGTTATCTTTCTATTTCTACAATAATGGTCTTACAGTATTTGTCCTTAAAAACCTCAGCTTTTTAACCTTTCAGAACTTCAATTTCTGGATCAACAAAATGGGAATAAAACCTTCTTTACAGTGTGTGTGCGTCAAGAACCCTGGGATGTCTCATCCTTCTCCTCTCCCCTGGCACAAGGTCATTTCCCAACCTACTTCTGAACCCCTGTGGGCAGATGCTGTCATCAGTTTCCACTCACAGAGCCGCTCTATGGACAGCAGAAGGAAACACTACCCATTCCTGCACCAGCCCTGTCTGAATCCACTGGTGCCGGGTCTGAACCACTCACCAGCTGAACCACTCACTGTTACCAGCTGAACCACTCACTGTTACCAGCGCCTCTATAAGGGAACTTACCATATACTTTGTATTAGCATGATATGTATGCAAGTCTTATCTTTCTATCTAAATGCAGTGGCAATAATGGTTATAATGGTTAGTACTGAGTGGTAACCGCGTATCAGACTTTGGGCTAAAGGTTTTACAGAGGTTTTTTCATTAAATTTTCTGATCAATCCTAAACCTGTTATTGCTAGGTGCCAGTAAGTCAAACTACAACTCCCAGTGATCCTATAAACAACAAATCAGAACCCTGCCCAATCCTCTATCATCCTCACAATCTCCTCCATGTTGCAGTCCATTGTTAAGAATCACTGTGTCAATCCGTCTCATTGAGGGTCTTCCTCTCTCCTTCTGATCCTCCACCTTTCCCAGCATGATGTCTGTTTCCAAGAGCTGGAGCCTCCAGAAAACATGCCCAAAGTAAATGAGACAAAATTTCACCCTCCTGGCTTTCTCAACTAGGCAATATTACTGTCCCCATGTTATGGACTTAGAAGCTGGAACCTAGAAAACTCAGAGACAGCATGGACAACACAATGGAAAAAAAAAGCATGAATTCAGGACCCAGAGTTGAAAGTCTAGCTTTACTACTCAGTAATCCTGGGAAAGTTACTAATCCCTCTATGCCCCAGTTTCTTCTTTAGCTATGGAGATAATAGTACCTACCTACAGGGTTATTATAAGAATTACATATATTTAACATTTGTTAAGCACTTAAAGCCTAACACTACATGTATTTAAGTGAGCACTACATGTGTTTAAGGAAAAACAAGTAAGTATAACTTCCCATAGTTATATAGGTATTAATTGATTAAACCAATGTGAATCCAAGTACTGCTGGCTTAAAACAGATATGCAGGCTAAAGTATAAAATCCCCAGGAATATAGACTATCTTTTATTGATCTATTTGTTGTAATGAACATGCGTCTCAAGTCATCCACATCTCCTGTGTTACTAAGAGTCTCAATAATTTCTAAAAAAGCTGTCTCTGAAGGAGATAACAAACCCTTAAGAACTATCAACACCTACTTATAAAAAGAATAAAGTACAGAAATCATGAAAGCTTCCCATCACACCCTGTAACTTTCACATTCCATTCTGAGTAACCTTATTTTTGAAACATTAACAAACAAATTTCCACAAGAAAATATTACAAACAAGAAGACAGACTGAAAAGGGAGAGAAGGTAGTTCCTTCAGAATCTGACAGACTCTTCAAAGTCCAGACACAATAGCAGCCCTCATTCTAACCATCCCAGACATCTACCTCTAGCACCTAATTTAACCTCTCAGGTCTCGGACAATAATGAGGTGACTCAAGCAATGGCAAAGATGTATCTCTGAATCTCCCAAAAACTACTGTGTCCTACTCAGGAAAGAAACAAGGAGCACTGACTGGCAGCATTCACTATTGCTAAAAAACAATAATTTAGAAATAGATAATCCTTGATGCCTTCCTGAAGTCAGATACAGGGGAAAAAACCCAAACCTGCATATAAAAACATGTCTAATTCTGGAATTCCTTCCCCAAAGGGCCAAGACCATCTCAAGTCTTCACACAATGTTACAAATATTCAAGAGTGGTTTTTGATTGGTTGTTTTGAGGGTGGTGGTAGTGGTGGTACAGTATATTCATTATTCACACACTATTGCCTTAGGATAGACAATAAAACACAAGTAAATGTCTTTCTATTATTCTCTGTTTTCATCCAACATCTATCTCATGTCAGGAATGAAATCCCTTATTCAATGTCCTCTTCAGAATCCAGCTTGAATTTCTGGCCGTTCCCAGCCAATGCATACTGCCAGCTGTTTTATTTTGGTTTTTTTCTATCTGTAGCAAGATTTAACTTGCATTTAATATTAATGATACTATTCTGTAGTTTCAGCATTGAAGACTCTCCTTCATAGGGTCGCTATGAGTTGCCTGTGACTAGACGGCACTTAACAACAATAATATCAACACAGAGAGAGATCAGCTTGCCCAGTGGACAGAAAGCGATGCTACCAAGCCAAAGGTGATGACTTTTAATCCGCAGCCCTCGGGCCTGTCTTTCATTGTTTTTGTTCAGACATTTCTCTAGGTTGTATAGCCCTGGTGTACAAGTTGCCATACAGCGGTCACTTGTGGTTGCTGTGAGGCTGAACACTGTGACACTGATGTGTCAAATGCGTTAATGGTTGGTTACCCAATGTGGACAGAGAGTGGGGTGGAGCTCCCTGATTAAAACAAGCTTGGAAGGAGGAGTGGCATCCACTCCCATAATAGCTTGCCTCTGGAAACCCTATGAACCTGGAGAAAGGATGAAAGACACAGAAGCGCTGAGGACTCTCCTTCATAGGGTCGCTATGAGTCGCCTGTGACTCGACGGCACTTAACAACAACAATTCTATAGTTTCAGTATTCTGTTGAATGGGCACAAATACAAACTTCTACCAGTGGCTTGCAAGGTAGTCTTCTTCCAAGTCTCTTCATATAAACAAGTGAGCACTCAAAGCTTGTTGAAACATCTCAACTGATATTCCATCAAGTCCTGGAGCCTTGTTTTTCCATCAATGCCTTCAATGAAAACTGGAACTCCTTTCTTCAGTGTTACTGGGTTTTGTTGTCGTTGTTGTGTACCATGGAGTCAGAACAGACCCACAGCTGACCCCCACCCCCAATGGGTTTTCAGAGGCAGTTAATCACACAGGAGGAGATTGCTCATCCTTTTCCCACAGAGCAATTGGTGGATTCAAACAATGTACCTTTGGGATTACAGCGCAGCTTCTTAACACTCTTCTTACCACCTGGTATCTCCTGAAATGGTTCAGTGTTGACCAGTCCTTTTTGGTACTGAGACTCTATGTATTGCTTTCCATCTTTTGATGCTCCCTATATCATTCAATATTTTGCCCATCGAATCATTCCATTCTTTCAGCTTTGAGAAATATCATCATTCAAATAGACAAGGAGATGCTTGTTTAAAAATCAGAAAAGCTATGTATCAGGATTCTATCGTCTCACCAAATGAATTTAATCTGTACGCTGAACAAACAATTTAAGAAACTGGACTATATTAAGAACACTGCATCGAGATTAGAAGATTCTTTAACAAGCTACAATATGCAGATAATACAACCCTGCTAGCTAAAAGCAAATGGACATTGAAGCCTTTACTGAGGAAGATCACAGGCTACAGCCTTCGATATAGACTACATCTCAACATAAAGAAAACAAAAATCCTCACAACCAGATTAATAAGCAACATCGCAACAAACAGAAATGACTGAAATTGTCAAAGATTTCATCTTACCTGAACCCACAACCACCGTCCATGGAAGTAGCAGTCAAGAAATCAAATTATGTACTGCACTGGGCAAATCTGTTGATAAAGATCTCTTTAAAGTGCTAAAGAGTAAGAACATCACGTTGGAGGCCTAAGCTGTGTGTATTTGGTACAAGTCAAATGAGTTTTAATCACCTTATATACATGTGAAAGCTAGGCAGTGAATAAGGGAAACTGAAGAAGAACTGAAGCCTTTGAATTGTGACGTTGGTTAAAAACAGTGGACTGCTGGAAACAAAACCAAATCTGTTTTGGAAGAAGAGCAGTGAGTATTCTGAGTCTTCATCCCACATACTCTGGGCATGTGACTGGGGCGGAAGGTTCAGTTCCTGGAAAAAGACACCAGGCTTGGTAAAGCAGAACCTTACTGAGAGGAAAAAAAAAAAAAAAGACCATCAATAAGATGAACTGATCCACTGGCTGCAACAATGGGTTCAAGAACAGGATGGACTGTGAGGACAGCTAAGATATGGCAGTGTTATACACAAGGTTACTACAGGAGTCCCATCTGCTTTGATGGCACCCCAGGACAACATTTTTAATTCAAAATGTACTACTTCAACTTTTCAAACCCCTACCTTCAAACAATTAAGTTTCCATTGCCAGAGAAATAAAATTTCCATACATTAAATGATACCAAAGCTCCTAGGAAAAGCAAGTTTCACTTCCTAAAGTTGTACCTGTTGACTAATTTTACTCATCCAAGAAACAATTATTATGCATATATTATGTGTCAGGCACAATTCTAGGTACTGGAGATATATCAAAATACAACAAATAATGAATTAGGCAACATGTTAGGAGATCATTCCTGCGGAAGAAAAAAAAACCCAAGTTGGGACAGAAGTACAGAGAAAGAGGCTGTTAAAATTAAAATGAGTGATGAGGGGTAAGCCTCTTCAGACGACAGTGACATTTTAAAGGACTAAAAAAGTGAGTCATGCAGATTATGGAGGAGAAACAAGGATTCTTCCAGACAAAAGGAACCACAAGAACAAAGTTATATGCACACCTGAGATGAACAGAGGACAAATGAAGCTGACTGGTAGCTGAAGCTGCATAAGCAGGGCAGGGTTTAAGTTACAGGACACAAGGCAGATTCTTCAGTATACAGAAAGATCTCTGGCTTTTACTCTAAGGAAAATAATTACAATGACAAAATACACACAACTCCTTAAATAAACGCTTCCTAAGTGCTTACTCTATACCACAAAACCAAACCCACTGTTCATGAATCCATTCAGACTCACAGCAGCACTACAGGACAGAACAGAACAGCCTCATAGTACTTTCCGGACTGCCACATCACTCTCCCGTCAAGCAGCTATGGATTCAAACCACATACCTTTGGATTAGCAGCTGAGTGCTTTTACCACTGTACTGCCAGGACACCTCCTAGCAGATATCAGGGTATGCAATAAGTGCCAACAAATCAGACAAGAAAGTCTCTCTGCTCAAAAAGTTCATAGCATAATGAAGAGAGACAATAACTAACTGATGACAGTACAAAGTGGTAAATGCTAGCCATGAAGGAACTGAAGAAAGTCAAGAAGCAGTATCTGACACATCCTCTGAGTAAGCAATGCTCAAACTGAACTTTACAGGGTAGGCAGAGATAACAGGGCAAGGAGGAAGTCGCTTCACAAGCAGAATAACATGCATAAAAGGACAGTGACATGGAGATATGTGACATGTTGAATGTGGCTGAGTCAGAGATGGGAAGAGCTGAGAGATGGCTCTGGAGAGGAGGTTAGGGCCAAATCACTAAGGCCTGGCCACTGGTGAGTCTCAAACTGGAAAGTTAGAGGCAAGGGCTGGAGAGGAGAAAAAAAAAGCTCAGCTAAAAGACTGTTGAAAATCCAGCTGATAAATGATGAGGACCCTGGAATAGAGAGAAAGGACAAATTAAGAAGGTTTAAACAGAAAAATAATATACAGAACTAAGTAACCAACTGGAAGCAATTTGTATTTTTGTTGTTGTTGTTGTTAATGTGTCATCCATCTGACTACAATTCACAGAGACCCTATTCACAATAGCTCCGAAACTTTCTCTATCCTGAGCCAATCTCTTTGTTCTTTGTCTCTGACACATTTACCTTCATTACCCCAGTTACTGTGTCAATCTATCTCATCCAGGGTCTTCCTCTCCTTCCCTCTCTCCATCCTTCCAAGTATGATGTCTTTCTCCAAAGACTGGTCCCTCCTGGCTATGTGCTCAAAGTATATGAGAAAGAGTCTCAAAATCCTTGTCTCCAAAGAACAGCTTAGTTTCACCTTCTCCAGCAAACACCTGTTAGTTGTCTTGGCAGTTGATAGTATGTTCAATACTTTTCACCAGCACCACAAATTAAAGGCATCAATTCTGTCATCATTAGTTATTGTCCAGCTCTCTGATGCATAGCAAATAACTGCAAAGATCTTGGCCTGAACCAGGTACACCTTAGTCTCTAGAATGATATCATTACTCTTTAGCACTCTGGAGAGGTCTCTGACAGCATATTTTCCTAATACAATCCATCTTTTGATATCCTGACTGCTGGTGCCAAGAATGTTTTTTACTATGGAACCAAACAAGCTGAAGATGTTAATTTCAATCTCTTCTCCATCTGTCTTGGTGCTGTCAATTGGCCGAGTGGTGAGAATCTTCATTTTCTTGACATTGAGCTTCAATCCATTTTGCAAATGACAGTCTTTGACCCTCTGCAGCAAATGCTCTAAGCCCTCCTCAGTTTTGGCAGGTAAACATCCGTGCCTCACTGCTGGCCAAGAAGATGTAAGAAACAGGAGCAGCAGACAGGCAGCAGCTACATGAGTAGCAGTGGGTAGAGACCACTCAAGAGACCAAAGAATGTGTACTTACAGATACCATTGCCCAAACTGTATGCTGTTGGGTCAGGCAGCAAGAGATGGATGGGACTGGGTGCAGCATCCTTAATCCTTACCCGCAGCGGGAAGGCAAAGCTATTAGAAACTAGAGTTAAATTCAACATTCCATGTTAAACTAAAGGTGTTAAGTGAGATGTTAAAGGAAAGGAAACCTCTGAAGATAATGTCTCGGCACAAGGCATGAGGGTTCAAATCAGCAGAGTGAGTATGAGGAAACAGAATTCAGACCCTAGGGAGAGACCACGCAGGCCCACTGCCTCAGGGATGTCTATGCACAAGGAGCCTTCACACAGGTGAGGGCTAGCTAAAGCATAACAGTGGTGAGGCAGTAGGTGCAGGAGTACTTAAACTTTAAAAAGGGGGTGGGGGGCATCCAGGTGTCAGAATGGAGTTAGAAGGGAGAACCTGAGTTTCTAGAAGACAGTACCTTTACAATGGAAATAACAAGCATTTATTGCCATTTCACTAAGCAGGCAGCAGGTACTGTGACTAAATCTTATCTGTTGAAAGCACATGTTATTATCAACGCACTCAAAGTGCATTAAAAACTGGAGCTCAAAATGAGACATGCATGACGTGATACACTTGAAAACCAAGCTAAGAGTTCAAAGGCAAACCATCATCTACTCCCTGGAGGTGACATCGTCTCGGATAGAGGGATAGGAGGGAAAACAGAAAATCGCTCCATCAAAGAGAAATGCTCCTCCACTAAGCTTCCTGCTCATCTAAGCTGCTGGCGGGAAGAGGAAATCTGTTACCCAGATTGATGTAAGAAGAAAAAGGAAGGAAGTGGCACAGGAAAAGTAACCAACATATAACCACAAAGCAACCCACATCTTGGCAGTGGGCTCCCCTCCAGGAAACCATGATGCATATGTGCTGTCCAGAAGCAGAAGCTGAGCTGTCCTCTACCATGTGGGGCAAGCCAAGAGCCTTCCTCACTCTCCATCAAGCCCAGGTCACTAAACCCATAAGCCTGTGCTTTCAGAGCAGATAACCGGGCCCTGCATCTGTGCTGTGTTACTGCTAAAGAGATTGCTGTTCTCTATGCCATTATTTTTCTCAAAACCCTCATAAATCTAGGCTGATTGAAGAGGTTTTCAGTGACTAGAAAAATACAGATGTTTTCCTAACAACCTTCCCTCAAACAGGGAAAACTTCCTCTCCTTCCCCCTACCTGCCCTTATTCCCAGCCAGCAAAGGAAAATGAGAAACATCCTCTTCAGCAAGCAGTTCAGGAGATGTGGGGAATATATTTAGCATCAACAGCTCTCAGCAGAACCCGGGTCCATATGCACAAGCTGCGTTCCTCCCTCCCTCCCTGCACACACCTCCCCCACCTTCCTCTGCGGGCTGATCTGCCCAGGGAAAGCTCCGGAGACTGCCGTCTGGGGAATCACCTACAGCATCATTTCTTTTCCTTGCCGGGTCCAGTGACCTCACCAAATGCTGAATGCTTCCCAAAGTTTCGAAAAGACTTCTATTTGATGAAATAGCACCAGAGGGTCAGGGCTGCACCACTCAGCCTTGTGACACAAGCACGCAGCAACAGCTAGCCCGCTACCATTGGTATTCTGGGTCCCCTACTAGCCTGTGAGCAAACAAGTCTTGCTCACTTCTGCCACTAGTTGTGACTGACTCAGCGTTGCCACAGCAGCTGCACAGGTATCTTACATCTATTAAACCAAACAGCAATTATTTATGTATTTGTAACTCTGTGAAACTGTGAACTCCTGGGTGGGCCCTCTCTTTATTCACATTAGTAAGCATCTCAGCGCCTGACCAGAATAAGGCAGACCTTCAACAAATGGTTGCAGAAGTAAGCAAACATGTAATTTCTTCTCTTTTTAAAAATCTGTCTTTTATTTAAGTTAAAGTTTACAAATCATATTTTTTCATTCATTCATTCATAGGCCACTAATTATCTCTTCTTGAAGAAATCACAAAGCTATTCTCAATTAATACTTTCCTTACCTTCTCAACTCCTCATTTCTACCCAGCCCACCAAGACAGACTGCCAGTCACAGAAATCAGAAGCCAATGTTGTTGTTGTTGTTGTGTCCCATTGATTCACCTGTGATTCCTATTGATGGCACACAATAGCTCTGAACTCTGGTCTATCCTGATCCAGTCTATCTGTCTCCAACACATCTGCCCCCATTCTCCCAATCACTGTGTCAATCCATCTCATCTGGGGTCTTCCTCTCCTGCTGTCCCTCCAACCTTCCAAGCATGATGTCCTTCTGTAAGGACTGGTCCCTCCTGGAGATGAAGCTTCAAAATCCCAGCCTCCGAGGAGCAGGCTGGTTTCACCCTCTTCACACTAAATCTGTTTGTTCTCTTGGCAGTCGATGGTACATTCAATACTCTTCTCCATCACCACAACTCAAAGGCATCGATTCTTCTTCTGTCATCTCTGGTCATTGTCCAGCCTCAAGCCCTCAAACAGCCCAACACCATCTTCCACCCTTGCTCCCAACCCAAGGTAGAGGTGAGCATGGTGGAGCACAGATCTCCAGGGCTATGTACCTTCTCCAAGTAACTGCCTATTCCTACTAGGCGCAGGTACGTGGTCTTTATCCTAACATGTTCTTTCACCTCCTTCACCACTATTAATCCCACCATTTACTCACATATATTCCTGAGCAAGCTTGTGTGCCAGATGCTACGCCAGGTGACCAAAAACTCAGTTATCCTTCTAGATTCAAAAAATGTTCAAGATCCTATAGGAAACTTCGCATTTTCATGCTAGTCACCCTGGTACCACCCTCTATTGGTTCCTCAACAGTCAAAAATTCATTCTAGAAGAGCTGTGAGCTGGACCTCTCCCACCAGGCTAGCAGTATGTGAAGGAAGGTGGTATATTTTCTATGTCCTTTGTACCCACTCTCATTCAATGCCCAGCTCAGTGCTGGAATGAATACTTAATAAACCTAAATAAATCCATGACCACTGAACAGATTCCAACTCACAGTGATCCAACCGGACAGAGCAGAAGTGCTCTACAGGGTTTCTAAGGCTGTAAATCCTTGAGGAAGCAGACTGCCACCTCTTTCTCCCACAGAGGAGCTGGTAGGTTTGAACTGTTAATCTTTTGGTTAGCAGCTCGGTCCTTAATCACTATGCCATCAGAGCTCCCTGAATACTTGATAGTTGAGTTTAAAAAAAAATAAAAATCAAAAGACAGAGCAGAGCTTCTGACCAGCTCCAAGAGAGTTCAGTGGGTGATGACAAAATAGGGCTAATATGTACCCCTTTGGATCCCAATGAGAGAAATCTGCCAACATCAATCACAAAGCACATCATGGCTGATCTAGGGTGCTTTCCAACATATGCCTACCTACCCCAACCAACTCGGCTCATGTCATAACCTTCCCATGTTTGAGTGTGGCTCGCTTCTCTGTTCTTGAATTTGAGATACAGGATGGGGTGGGAAATGGGAAAAGTGGAGGAGAAGGTAAACAATTTTGAAAAAGAGACAATAATTTTCCTTCTTATGTATTCCCTTCTTGTTTCTTTTTTAATTTTTTTTTATTTTAAATTTTT
>NW_006399973.1:2476523-2479595 GCF_000299155.1 Elephantulus edwardii | reverse complement strand
TTTTTTTTTATTGTATTATTTTTACGTATACCGTCAAATCAGATCTGACTGGTACAGGAGGAGATTGCTCCCTCCTTCTCCAGCAGAGGATCTGGTGGATTTGAACTGCGTACCTCTGGGACTGCAGTGCAGCGTCTTGCCACTAGGCCACCAGAGCTCTCTTCCCTTCTTGTTTCAATCTTCCCAAATCTTTACCAAAAGTCCTGTTCACTATGTGATCACATCTCTAACCTGATTTTCTATTTTCCAACTCTTGAATATACCATGGACTGCTAGGAGAACAAACAAGTTTGTCCTGGAGAGGGTGAAGACAGGTTGCTCCTTGGAGGCAAGGATTCTGAAGCTTCGTATGACATACTTTGGACATGTTGCAAGGAGGGATCAGTCCTTGGAGAGGGACATCATGTATGGGAGAGTGAAGGGACAGCACAAAAGAAGACCCTCAATGAGATGGGTTGATTTAGTGACTGGGGTAATGGGGTAGGTGTGTAAGAGACAATAAGGTAGGTACAGGATAGAGCAGGGTTTAAGGCTGTAGTACAGAGGGTCTTAGGGCTGTTGTACATAGGGTTGTATGAGTTGCAGGCGAATCGACAGCACATAACAACCACCACCACCATCTAGAGTGGATTCTTACAAAATAAGAACACAGTCCACATCTTTAAGAGGGGGCAAACTCACTCCAGGCACAGCCACACACCAGATAATGCCAAACATTTAGTGCCACTGTCTCATGAAAAGATTTTAAGAGCTGCTGTAAATATCACAGAAATTCAGCAAAAAGGAGAACGGGAATATATTCCATTATTATGAGGATAACAACAACAACAAAAAATTCAGCTATATTGCACTATGCAGGAACGATATCATTCATAATTTCTTTGTCAACTGAGCAGCATAAATTTACATATATTAAATATCAATGGAATTAATTTGCATTTGGGTACGCCAGTTCATATACACATTCTGTTGTCCCTGGAGATTTCGAGAAATTCAATGTTCAAATGACACCATCGTTTTTCGCCTATGTGATAGCCAGATGGAAAGACATCATTTATTCATATGTCACAGATGAACTCTGCTTGAGAAATTACACAGCTTAGTTTCTCATGCATTTTTTTAAAAAAAGCAATGTCTATCTATCAGCCTCAGGAGGGGTTTAGTTGTCCTTTCAGGCATTTTGATCACTATTTTACTCAGAAAGAAAGTAACCTATGATTAAATAAAAAAAATATAGCAACTAAAAATCATGAGAAAATATTAAGAATGGAGAATATAATTTTGACTCCTAACTGAATATGAGACAAACACCACCTAAAATCCCTTTCCCTCCCCTCAAGGAAAACCAAGGAAGTGAGTAGAGATTTTTAAAAAGTGAAATATGCAATGTAACTTTAATATTCATTATAACAGATGATAAAGATATATATTTTAACAATGAATGGGAATATGATTCTCTCCAAAGAATGTTTTATCCCAATGAAAAATAATTCAAGATCACAGACTTCCCCAAGATTTTATGTCAAAGAGTACCTTCTTATAAAACATATATCATGAATTATGCCTTACACTAAAATCTCAGGAGTTCCTAAAGCTTTATTAAAATACTTATCCTCTGCATTTATATAATAATTATACCTACTATCCTTTCACTTTTGCTGCTATTCATGATTTTGTTTGTTCACTGCTGTTCAGTGGGAACTAACTCATAGCTGACCCACCAGCAAGTTTTCAGAGGCAATATACTGCACAGGAGGAGAGTGTCCGTCGTTCTCCCTCAGAGCAGCAGCTGGTGGATTTGAACTCTGTGCCTTTGGATTAGCAGTGCAACTGCTTATCCACTAAATCGGCTAGCACTTCGTACTCTGTTGCTAGTATCTCGTTATTATGAATAAGCAGCACCATTTTCCAGAACAGCTAATGCCACTCATATGAATAGTAACAGATACTATTAACTCTCTTCTGATATAATATAGAAATATTTCTAAATTATTTGTCCTCTCTAGAAAGACAGTAACATACAGCTTAGAATGATTACACAATACTTACTATTCTTTTTAAAGTCAAAGAGTCAGGGAAGAAGTATCTAAGCATATAAAATATATACATATGCACTCCAAACACCAAAACCACTGTTGATTCCAGTGACCCCCACAGGACACAGCAGATCTGCTTGACAGGGTTCCTAAGGCTGTAATCTTTAGGGGAGCAGACTGCCTTCCCTTTCTCCAGCTGAATGATTGGCAGGTCCAAATTGCAAATCTTTCACAATTAACAGCCAAGTTCTTAAGTACATATGCATATTGACTCCTAAGCACTAAACTAAATTTAAAAAAAAAATAAAATTATTATTGGACACTCAGGATGCTCTAGTTAACAGAAAAGATTGCATGAGAGATTTAAAATACTATTTGGAAGTCTCCAGTCAATACTTAACTAAGTATCTTTTTTACAAAGCCATTAAATCTCTAGAAGGCTGTTTCCTCAGCTATAAAATGTCCATCGAATCTGTCCTGACCACAAAGTGCTTTGATAATTGTTGTTGTTAGGTGCCCTCGAATGGAGTATGATCCATAACAACCTTAGGAACAATAGATTTGAACCCTGTCCTATCCTGTGCCATCCTCACACTTCCAGACACACAAGAGTCCACTGTGGCAGTCACCGCGTCAATCCATCTGGTCAAAGGTTTTTCTCTCCTCTGGCCCTCTCCTTCTCCGGCAGGTTTTTCCTGGGTACCTGGAAGACGCCTCCTTTTGCTGTTATCTGAGGTGACCTTGCCCAGTGACGCCTCCTTCCCTCCCTCTCTGGCTGGGTTTTGCTGGGTCTGACCTGGAAGACGCCTCCTTTTCCTGTTATCCGAGGTGACCAACCTGCCGGAGAACATGCTCCTGGGCAGAAGGGAAGACAGGAAGCTGTGCACCGGGGGAAGTCACCTCAGAAAGGAAAACATAATCTACACAGGAGTTCTACAGGGCATGTCAACTTCCCTTGGAGACAGTACAACTAAACTTAAGAGACACTGGTCAAAAGAAAAATGTCAGCAGTCCACGTTTTTGGAATCACAGAAGC
>NW_006399973.1:2452616-2473553 GCF_000299155.1 Elephantulus edwardii | reverse complement strand
TAGGGAGGACAGAAGGAGAGTGGATGCTTTTGAGCTGTGGTGCTAGAGAAGGGTACTGAATGTACCATGGACTGCCAGGAAAACAAACAGATTTAACTTGGAGAGGATTAAACCAAGCTACTCCTTGAAGGCAAGGATTCTGGGGCTTCGTCTGACATACTTTGGACATGTTGCCAGGAGGGACGGGTCCTTGGAGAAGGACATCACGCTTGGGAGGGTTGAGAGACAACGCAGGAGGGGAAGACCCTCTTTGAGATGGATTGATTCGGTGACTGGGGTAATCGGGATGGGTGTGTCAGAGGTGGTGCGGTTGGTGCAGGATAGAGCAGGGTTAGGGCTGTTGTGCATAGGGTCGCTATGAGTCGGAAACGACTTGACGGCACATAACAACAACAACTGGCCCTCTACCTTTTTGAGCATCATGTCCCTCTGCAAATAGCCCGTCTTCACAATACACCTGAGGTATGTGTGGTGAAGCCACGTTATCTTAGTCTCCAAAGAGCACTGTGGCTGTACCCTCTCCAAGACATATTTGTTCTCTTGGCCGTCCATGTGCTCTTCTTCAACACCACAGCTCAAATGCATCAATTCTTCTTCTGTCGTCCTTATTCATTGTCCAGCTTTCAGATGCACTGTAAGTGATCGGAAAGACCATGGCCTGAATCAGACATCAGTCCTCAAACTGACATCAGACTCAATAATGTGGAGAGGTCCCTAAGTGCAGACTTTCCCAGACTTTCTTAAAATTATTTGAGAAGCTGGACTCTATGAAGAAGAATGTGGTATCAGGATCGGAGGGACACTCATCAATAACGTGAGTTATCCAGATGACACAACCTTGCTTGGTGAAAGTTGGGAGGACTTGAAGCACTTGATCGAGATCAAAGAATTCAGCCTTCAGTATGGATTGCATCTCAATGTCAAGAGAACAAAGACTGTTACCACTGAACCAATAGGCAGCTTCGTGATAGATGGAGAAATGATTGAAACTGTCGCAGAGTCAGGAAATCAGGAGACATACTGCACTGGGAAAGTTTTGGTAATAGTCAAATATATATAAAAATAAGAGAGGTGTTTTTTTTAAAAAGAGATAAAGAGAGGCAAGAGGCTCCTCTCCATAGTATGCAGTTTGGTTTCAGAAAATAAGAACATAAACTCAGGAAAAGAGGCCAGAACGCAAAAGGTGCACTTCCGTTTTATGAGAGATTAATCACCAATTAGGAAGGGTTTCATGTTGATTCAATGGCAAAAGGTTGGTTTTTGGTTATGTACTGGGCCCTGAAGGGCAGAGTACCAAGGCCTTCCCTTCACAGAGTGGATTCTTTCATAACTAACAGCTGAAGATATTCATAAAGGTCAAGTATCCTAATAATCTAGGATATGAGGATAATGAAAACTTAGGCACAGCAGGAGCAGAAAAAAAGCACAGGAAATAGCTACATAGGCTATAGATAAACCAGAGAGAGAGCAGAAGAGGGAAAATTCATGAAAGGGAAGTTAAGTCAGCTGATAATCTAGCATACCACTCTTTCTTACCAGGGAACAATAGTGGACACCTTAACTTGGTTTTGTCAACTCCCCTCACTTCTGCGGATGGGGGCGACATTTCTGCTTCACTGACCATCACCCTTTTCCAGTTCTACTCTGCACTGCCTTCACCATGCAGGGAGAGGAGGTGCTGACTTCTTAATAAAGGTGTCACCACTACTCCTCTCTCCAAACCACCAGGCATTTCTCATCCTGGGGGGGATGTGGAAGAGGCAGTATTAGCAAAGAGAGAACACACACTGGTCATGATAGGCAAAATAAGAGCAAACCTTTTAGATTTGTGGTATTTTTAGTAGGTGGGCAGCACGATTCTTTGCGTTCGTCTAAGCTCCGTTCTATCTATTCCCTGACTCCTCTGCCCACTCAGCCCGAGTCTTAAGACAGAAGGGAAGAAGGAAAAAATGAAAAATGATGATGTTTCCTTGCAGCAGTGAGGCAGGACCTCCTGGCAGGAGCCCAGGCTTCAGAACAGGAGAGCTACTCCACCCAGCTCCCATTACTAATGCCCTACAGCAAGCAGCAGGCCTTTCAAAACTATAGCATTTCCAACAAGTCATCAAGGGATATTCTCAAATTAAAAAATGAGGCAAAGGTAGGGAGTGGGGTCTCAAAGGGAATAGTAGGTAATTAAGCTATGCTGTGTCTTAAATGGCTTCTGAGAGATGATCCTACTCCCATCAATACACATTTTAAAAATCACTCTGTATGTGTGTATATAATGTGCTTTATATGACAAACAAGTGTTGAAGCAAGTAATTAGTCAACTTACCTTTACTTTTAAAGAGTAGATTACTTAAAAGTAGACAGAATTCTATTTGGAACATATTTTTATTTGTATGCTCCTTGGCATACAGCATTATACTCTACCTATAATGCCAGCTGCCAAATGCAACACTTAACTCTCTAAGTCTCTATTATGTTCAAGGCATTGAGAGTGCTGAGCAGATGCATGAGTAAAACACAGAGCAGCCCGTCTTCGGGGAGTTTATCACTGTCACTGCCAACCTGACGCTTTCCTCTGCTTCCTTTGAGGCAGGAACACCACACAATTTATTGCTTGGTACAGAACATGTATTGTACTCATCTAGTGAAGGAAGAAATAACGGCCTGAATAAACCAACCAATGCTGGAGAATGGCCAAAAACTGCTAAAGAAAAATGACAAATGAATGTTGCTGCTGTTGTTGAGAGGTGCTGCTGAGTTCCTATGACTCAGCAACTCGATGAACAACAGATCTGAACTGTGTCCTATCCTGCCCCATCCTTAACAGCCCTGCAAGAGTCAGTCAGTCATTGCCATCAAGATGGAACAGATTCACGGCTCCCCCAGGTTTCTAAAGGTATAAACTGAATTATGATTGGTGATCATTCTTCCTCTGAGCTGCTGGCAGATTCAAACTGCCAGAGAGGCTTGGCCTTAGGGTTAGGAACACAACTCCCTATGGAAGAGGCCACCAGGACTCCCTACCCTGCAACAGGTGTTTGTATTTCCAGTATCTTCATTCAGATTTCACTTATGTATGCAATGCAAATGCCTCCTGGTGTGCCCACCTCCAAGTTTTTCTCCCCTTTCTTTATTCTCTTTCACACACACACACACACACACACACACACACACACACACGTGTGCACACACGTACACACATGATACCAGATGTCAGCCTTATGCATAGGTCTTAATCATTCACTCCCCTACTCCAAATCCTTGGTATTTCTGCAGGCAAACTGAATCAAATCCAAACCTAGCATTTTCAACCTTCCATAATCCAACTCTGACCCACTTGTCTTATGGATTTATGACTTTCCACACCAAAGAGACAAATGTACAGATATTTGCTTTAATTTGCTATTTGTTCCCAAGGAGAGCACAGTCTGCTTCTAGAGGCAGCAGGTATCTAGTCACCTCAGAAAGGGATGTTCAGAACAACGACTTATGTGGATGACTAGACTCAGTGGCTTTAAAGTTCCTTAGAAACCAGACAGTCCATCCTACGTTGCAACAGATTCTTAATCTACTCATACCCATTGCCCTAATTTAGGAATGAGCAAGCTTTTTCTGTAAAGGGTGGCTGTTGTTGTTGTTAGGTGCCGTTGAGTCTACTATGACTCACAGCGACCCTATGAACCTGAATCCCGTCCTATCCTATGCCATCCTATCTCCAACACACTTGCACCCATTGCTGCAGTCACCATGTCAATCCATCTCGATGGTAAGAGAGTAATAATTTGAAGCTTTGCATGCTACACAATTTTTAACTTACATTTTTAATATGTTGTTGTTGTTAGGTGCTGTCGAGTCGCAGGCGACTCATAGCGACCCTATGAAGGAGAGTCCTCGACACTTGGGTGCCTTTCATCCTCTCTCCAGGTTCACAGGGTTTCCGGAGGCAAGCTATTATGGAAGTGGATGCCACTCCTACTTCCAAGCTTGTTTTAATTGGGAAGCTCCACCTCACTCTCTGTCCGCATTGGGTAGCCAACCATTAACGCATTTGACATACCAGTGTCATGGTGTTCAGCCTCACAGCAACCACAAGTGAACACGGTACGGCAACTTGTACACCAGGACTATATGACTTTATATATATATATATATAAATTAGGCTGCTGACTGTAGTTTACTGATCTCTGCCAGGATCAAATGGGACCACTTTGAATACCTTAAACCCAACATAAATTGTTCGAACTCTAAATGACTACTGAACTCAATGACAGTTGAATTGCTCCCACAGGGTTTCCTAGGCTACAATCTTTATGGAAGCTGACTGCCAGGTCTGTTCTCTTAAAGAGCAATTGGTTGATTCCAACTGCCAATCTCTTGGTTAGCAGTCAACACTTAACCACTGGGTTACCAGGGCTCCACATTCTAACTTACATACCTCAAATTAAGCCAAATACCCTCTTCTTCAAGCAACTCAGTGGCCCATAACAACAACACAACAACCTTCTTCCTTATTCCTCACTCTGTGAGAGATTTCCCTTCTACAGAAGCATGTAAATACTGAGGAGGGAAGGCAAGAACCATAGCCCGGCAACCAGAGAAGGCTTACAGCAGACATGCACAACCGCCATGTTTCACAACTGCAGAGTACTTTATACTTTAGCTTGCAACGTCTCAGTCTATTCCAGTGATGATGGATGGATGGATGGATGGATAGATGAATGGATGGACGGATGGACAGATAATAAAAAGGAATGAACAAAGTAAGTCAGAGAATAATTGTTTCAAAGATTCAGAGAAAAAAGACGATTCTAATGGGCTGAAAAGGTTTTCCAACAAAGAAAACCATTTTAATTGGGATACTTTAGAGAACAGAGATTTTGGTAATTCTTAAAAGGGTGTCTTTCCTCTTCCTGCTTCAAAAAAATGACATGGAAACTTCACGCCTGTAAATCAAAATAAACTTAATTCCAAACACATGGCAAGACTTTTGAAGAGTATAAAATTACAAAGTAAAAAAATCATTACTTGAACCTTTACCTCAAAAAACATTTTCTACAACATGGAACCACAATGGTCTTTGAGGATTAGGAGAAGGAATCGATGATTCCTACTCTAGGCACAAAAATAATCTCTTGGTGACCAACATGGAAACTACTAATAGCTGCGAACTAGAGGAGCTTTCCATTCTGAAGGTCCTTCACCCCAACATAGAAATGCCAGAATACTCAGAGGTCAAAGAAGAAACAACATAGCTCAAAGTGGCCACTCAAGAGGCCAATTCTCCCTCTCCTCACACTGTAACTGCAAAGGTCTAAAGTCTTCACATTAAGTCTACTGTTCCCCAAACATATTTATTTATTATGGTCCTAATGCCATCCTGAAAGATACTATATTGCATTGTTATACATAAATTCATTTTCTCAGTGAAGTAAGGCTCATCAAATTGTTGTTGTTTTTATTGTTATGTGCAGTCAAGTCCCTTGCGACTCATAGCAACACTATATGTACACCATCCCTAACCCCTGCTTTGTCCTCTGCCAATCTCACTGTCTCCAACACACCCACCCCGATTACCCTAGTCACTGAATCAACCCACCTCAAAGAGGGTCGTCCTCTCCTGCAGTGTCCCTCCACCCTCCCAAGCATGATTATCTTAAAAAAATTCAAAAAACTATTTTCCTCATGTTTTTCTGCCTGCCAAAGAGAGGACACTGATTTTGACTCTTTGAAATGACTAATATACACACCAATAAATACTCTGCTATGGCTGAGTCAAACACTTAAGAGATTCCTGAGGTGTGGGCTCACACTTTCACTGACCTCAGCAGTTGAGCATTAGGGCTCTGTTGTTTCTTATTTCAACAGACAACATCATGATGGATGGAGAAAGGATTGAAGTTTCTCCTTGCTTGGATCAACAACCATTATTCTTAGTACCAGTAGTCAGGAGATCGGGAGACATATTTCATTGGAAAGTTTGATGTTAGGAATCTCTCTCTAAAAAACTGAAGAGCAATGATGTCAGTCTGAAGACTAAAGTGTGCCTCAATCAGGCCAGTCTTTTTCAATCACTTGCTATGTGTCTGAGAGCTGGACAATGAATAAGGATGAAAAAAGCAGAATTGACACCTTTGAGCTGTGGTGCTGGCAAAGAATGCTCAATATTCTATGGAGTGCCAAAAGAACAAACAGATATGTCTTAAAGAAAGTTAAACCAGAGTGCTCCCTGGAGGCAAGGGTAGTGCTTTGTCTCACATACTTTGAGGCATGTTGTTAGGAGAGACTATTCCTTAGACGGGCACATCATGCTTAGAAAGGTAGAAGATTATGCACACCCATGTTTATCACGGCTTTGTTCACAATAGCAAGGAGGTGGAAACAACCCAAGTGTCCATCAACAAACAAATGAATAGAGAAGCTGTGGTATATTCACACAATGGAATACTATGCTGCATTGAAAAACAAGGAACTCATGCAATATTATTCAAAATGGGTGACCCTGAAGGACATCATGCTGGGAAGTATCTCAGTCACAAAAGGACAAATACTGCATGGTGCCACTGTTGTAAAACAGGATTGACCTCGGGGATGGAGGGAGACTGAGAAAGATGGGTTCAATAATGTATACGGCATTGAAAGAGATGAGGGAGAAAACTGTTTAAAAGGGATATGTGATTAGGTATTTTTGTCATGACAGAAGTCCAGAGCGAAGGCTGTGTAGTGGAGTGGACCTGGGGGGAGGGATTATAAAACAATGAAAGAATTTTTCTTTTACTTTTCCAAGAGGGTAGTGTGCCAGGGGGGAGGGTTGGGAGGGGAGAAAAGTGCAACAATGAATGGATGGAAATCCAAAGTCTCTGTAAATTTTCATTGAAATTAATAATAAATTTTTTAAAAATTTAAAACAAGAAAAGTAGAGGATTAGCAAAAGAGAAGAAGATCCCAAATGAGATGGACTCACACACTGACTGCAACAATGGGTCCAAGTGTATCTGAGATGAAGAGGATGGCACAGAATAGAACAGGGTTCAAGTCTGTTGTTTGGGTCACTAATGAGTCACACTCAATAGCACCTAACAACAAAAATGGCAAAAGGAAATTGTGGCAATGTGGGGAGCTATGTTGACATAATGCATACCGAGTTGCACTAACCCAAAGGCTGTTCTTCTCTGATGTCTAGAATCCACCAGATGCTCCAAAAGAGAAAGACAGGAGTCTCCTCCTATGTAATTTACAACCTCAGATACCCACTGGAGGGTCCACTATTAGATGGAGCTGGCTTGATGCTATTAAATTTGAAGAACGGGGTAGGGGAGCTCTGCTGGCCTTGTCTGTCCACAGAGAGCTGTGCTGCTTACACAAAGGATGCACCTCTTTCGTAGTCTGAATTCCCCGGTAGCTCCTTGGGGGAAAGATGGGGATTCTTCTCCCATTACAATTTACAGTCTCAGAAACCTGCTGGTGGGCTAGCAGAAGCCTAAACTGGCTCACCAACCTTGGAAACCCTATAAGTTTGTTCTACTTTGCACAATAGGGTCCTAATGAGTCAACTCAACTCAGTGGTAATGGGGTTTTTGTTTTGTTTTCATCTAAGAATGGCATAAAGAGCCTTGGGGTTAAACACTCATCTCCTAACTGAAAAGTCAGTAATTCAAGCCCACTCAGATCTGCCCCTGTAAGGGTTACGATGCAGGTAACCCTGTGGGGCAGTTTCACTCTGTCATTTGGATCCCCAAGAGTTGGAATCAATCAACAGGCAATCAACAACTGCATGGATGGCATGCCCCACAGTGAAACAAAGTGGGGATTAATAGCTACTTTCTTCTTAAAGCAATGGTCTTTTTTTACTTATTTCTAGGTTTGAACACATGCCTTTTGGGCTTAATCATTTAAACGAATGGCACATTTCCCTTTGGAAAAGCAGCACACATTTTTTAATCATTCATTTGCTGGCAATACTCTTCCCTAACTCAAATAGAAAAGCTCTGGTGTCTAAGCAGTAAGAAGTTGCACTGTCAGCCCAAAGACACATGGTTCAAATCTACCAGCTGCTCTGCAGGAGAAAGATGGGCAATCTCCTCCCATCCAGCTAAAATGCCTCTTAAAACCCACTGTCAGGGCAACTACAAGGCAGCTCTGACTTGATGTAACAACACTACTCGAATATAATCCAACAAAAACAATCAGAACTCTGTAGCTGTTCATGGTATACCAGGGGTAGAAATAAAGCCCTGAACAGAACACAGTGGGCCTGCCTGGCTATGCTTACAGATTCCTCAAGGATCCAAAGAGGTTCATAAATTAAGAGAGTAAATAAAACAGGCGCCCTTAAAAGACTCCCTGTTACCTATGACTAAAGCAATTTTGTCATCAAGTCGATCCAATCTTGCTTATTTTGCCATGATCATACAGAAGAAAGCATGCACTTGAAAAATTAAGCTCCTTCCAACACTGCTACAGAAAACAATAAATCATATTTCAAAGACTGGACAATAAACACAGCACTGGGAAACTGACAGAAGGCAGGGTGGTAGGAAAGGCGGCCAACTTTAAATGTCATCACCCAAAGCAGCAGCTGATGATTGCGACTCGAGAGAGGTAGGAAAGATTTTGCCTTACATCTCTAAATAAAGCTTAATTCCTGAGATCCCTTTGGGTGAAACATCTTCCTGTGCAAAGAAAGCACAGGGCCCCCGGGGTCCGGAAATGATACAGAAGGCATGAAGAATCAGAGAGAACAGAGGGAAGAAAGGAACGAGGATTGTAAACTGGAGCTACTTCATAGTTTTGCAGCAAAGCAACGTGGTCCCCAAGGAATAGCTGGAACCAGGAGATCAGAGGAAGAGCAGGAAGAAAGAAAACAGCACAGAGCCATTCTGCCTACCTCTCACCTCTCAGTTCTTACTGTGGCCTCGTCCACCTGGAAAAGAGATCCAGGAGAACCTCTTCCAAATCCAAAGCTTACAACCTGGCAAGCTCCTCCAAAGCAAACAAAAACTACAGGTTCTGACAGCTCAAGCAGTAATCACACCTCATTCCTACTTGCCAAAAAAAAAGAAAGAAAACAAACAAGAGAATTTACAAGTTGAGAAGAAAGTCTGGGATCCTAATGATTAGCTTTTGTCAAGCAGGGAGCGAGCAATCTCCCATGGTGGACAAACCAAGGTGATGTTTATAGAAAGAAGTAACAAAAACAAGAAAGGAAAAAAAAAGCAAGCACAGTTAACTAGCAACACACTGCATCTGCTGTTGCAAAGACCAGAAGAAAACTCCTCTCAGGCTCTGAACCGCTCCTCCTGTGTGGCAAACAAACACAGCAATACAAACACGAAACTCATTTACAAGCAAAGAGTATATCTACTCCCCTACTTGGCAGTCAGAAAATAAGGAGACACACTGCACTGAGAAATTCTGCAGTTAGGGATCTCTCCAAATTATTGAGAACAATTATATCAGGTTGAGGACTAATGTGCATCTGATTCAGGCTATGGTCTTTACGATCACTTGCTATACATCTGAGGGCTGCACAGTGAAAAAGGATGACAGAAGAAAAATTGATGCCTTTGATCTGTGATGTTGGAGAAAAGTACTGAACATTTAGTTGTTGTTAAGTGCCGTCGAGTCGTAGGCGACTCATAGCGACCCTATGAACAAAAGTCCTCAACACCTGTTTTGACTTTCATCCTTTCTCTAGGTTCATAGGGTTTCTGGAGGCAAGCTATTATGGAAGTGGATGCCACTCCTGCTTCCAAGCTTGTTTTAATCGGGGAGCTCCACCAAACACTGTCCACCTTGGGTAACCATTAACGCATTTGACACATTAGTGTCACAGTGTTCAGCTTCACAGCAACCACAAGTTACACACCAGGGCTATGCAACCTAGAAGAAGGTTTGACAAAAACCAAAGAAAAACAAGCCTGAGGGCCATGGATTAAAAGTCACCCACCTTTGGCTTGGTAGCATCACTTCCTGTCCAACTGACCTTTCTCTATGTTGATGTTATTGTTGTTATGTGCCGTCGAGTCGTAGGCGACTCATAGTGACCCTATCAATGAAAGTCCTCAACACTTGCGTGACTTTCATCCTCTCTCCAGGTTCATAGGGTTTCCAGAGGCAAACTATTTCTGATATGGATGCCACTCCTGTTTCCAAGACTGCCCAAAACAAGTATGTTTTGGAGAAAGTGTAGCCAGAGTACTCTTTGGAGGCAAAGATGAGACTTTACCTCACATCCTTAAGGTATGTAGCTAGGTGAAGCTATTCCTTGGAGTAGGACATGATGTTTGGAAGGGTGGAGGGTCGGTAAAGGAGAGGTGGAGTGACACACTGATTTCTGCAATGGGCTCTAGTGTGTCAGGAAGTGTGAAGACGGCACAGGATAAGGCAGGGTTCAGATCTGTTGTTCAGAGAATCACTAAGAGTCATACCCAAGTGTCGGCACCTAACAACAACAACTTTACAACAAAAGACTAAGCAATTAAATCTTCCAATTTTCTTAGCATAGAGCCCAAATTAAAGAGAACCAAACAAAACAAATTTTCTCTCTCTTATTGCTGTCTAGTTGTTCTAAGTCAGTGACCACCCGTCAGGTTTCCTAGCTTGTAAACTAAATGAGAGATCAGCCATGTTTTCTCTTCTTCAAAGAAGTTACACACATATGATCAGTAAGTATGTGAGAAGATGCTCAACATCAAAACACAATGACTTACTCCTGGCAAAGCCACACAATGACTTACTCCTGGCAAAGTCACAGAGTAGACTTTTTATTCACATTCAGAAACTTAAATTCATTGTCATAAAGTCAGAACCAACTCATAGCTGAACCTCCAGTGAATTTTCAGAGTCCGTAAATCACACAGGAGACTGCCACTTTTCTTTCACCGAATGGCTGGAGGATTCAAACCCCCAGAAAAACATGTCCATTGGGTAAGCAGCACAACCCTCTATGGACTATACCAATGGAGCATCTTTTTAAATTCATGTTGTTATGTTAAGTAGATTTCTGGTGGTCTAGTGGCAAGAAGCTGTGCTGCAATCCCAAAGGCACGCATTTCGAATTCAACAGATGCTCTGCAGGAGAAGAATGGGTAGTCTCTTCCCTTGCAATTTAACTGCCTCTGAAAACCTGCCGGAGGATCAGCTATGGGTCAGTTCCAACTCTATGGTATACAACAACAGAATCACACATGAGGAGAGCCCAGAATCTCTCATGAAGTAGCTCAGGAATTTAAACTATGTGTCTATACATTGCCAGCACAGCTCCTTACCACTAGGTCACCAGAGCCCCATGGGTGTTTCTGCTGTTATGTACCACTGAGTCCAAATCAACTCATACCTAAACCTCCAGTGGATTTTCAGAGGCAGTAAATCACACATGACTAAACAACCCATATTTTTCTCCCACAGCAATTAGTGGATTTGAACCTTGTTCCTTTAGGTTGGCAGCACAACTCCTTACCATTAAATCACCAAAGCTCCCTCCAGAACCCCACAGTATCCCTACAAGATTTAAAAGAACTGTTCCATAGGGTTTCCAAGGCTGCAAATCTTACAGAAACCACATCTTTCTCTGGTGGAACAGCTGGTGAGTTTGACTCACTGACCTTTTGGTTAGCAGCTGTATTCTAACCCCTCATAACTATACAATGAAAATTAATTTTGCAATAAAAAGAAGATATATAGTTTTATGCTGAATATGCTAAATTGATATGAAATAACCTACAAAATAGGCAAATCCACAGAAACAAAAAGACTAGTGGTTGAAAGGGGCTGAAAATGAGTAGTTTTTGGAGTGATGAAAGAGTGATGAAGAGGGTCGTTTTTATGGCATGTAAATTTTATCTCAATTTTTAAAACAGTAAAAGAAAATAAGTACCTCAGGAAGTCATAGGAAGACTTAAAAAAATAATTAACTTGAAGATATAATTTAGCACTTACCCTTTCTCTTTAAGTCTCTAAACTAGCCATTCTTGGCTGGCTTTCATTCCTAATACTTACTACAGATACTTTTCTGCTTTGATAGCCTAGTGGTAAGAAGCTATGCTGCAAGCTTCAAGGCACACAGTTCTAATCCACCAGCTGCTCCATGGGAGATGCAATGGGCAATCTTCTCCTGAGCTATAAACTGCCTCTGAAACCCTCCTGGAGGGTGTGCTATGGGTCAGTTCTGACTCAAAAGTAAATAACAAAAATATGTGTGATACATGGAACTCTGGTGGTCTGGTGGCGTAAGGAATTACACTGTCAACTCAAAGGCACAAGGTTCAAATCTGCCAGTTGCTTTGTGGGAGAAAGATGGGCAGTCTCCTCCCATGTGATTAAGTGCCTCTGAAAGCCCACTGGAGGGTCAGCTTGAAGGTATACAATAACAAAAACAACAACATGTATTGTGGAAAGTTTGAGATGAGGAAGGGAGCCAGAGATTGTTGTTGTTGTTGTTATGTGTCGTCGAGTCGTTTGCGACTCATAGCGACCCTATGTACAACAGTCCTAAACCCTGCTCTATCCTGTGCCAATTGCATGGCCTCTGACACACCCATCCCAATTACCCCAGTCACTGAATCAATCCACCTCATAGAGGGTCTTCCCCTCCTGTGCTGTCCCTCTACTCTACCCAGCATGATGTCCCTCTCCAAAGACCTGTCTCTCCTTGCAACATGTCCAAAGTATGTCAGACAAAGCCCCAGAATGCTTGTCTCCAAGGAGTAGCCTGGTTTAACCCTCTCTAGGATGAATCTGTCTGTTTTCTTGGCAGTCCACGGTACATTCAATACTCTTCTCCAACACCACAGCTCAAAGGCATCAATTCTCTTTCTGTCCTCCCTAGTCATTGTCCAGCTCTCTGATGCATAACAAGTGATTGCAAAGACCATGGCCTGTATCAGGCGCACCTTAGTCTCCAAAGAGACACCGTTGCTCTTGAGTACTTTAGAGAGGTCCCTAATAGCAGACTTTCCCATTGCAATACGTTTTTGATTTCCAGGCAGCTGGTGTCAAGAGGGTTGACTGTGGAGCCGAGCAAACTGAAGCTGTGAACAATCTCAATCTCTTCGCCATCCATCCTGATGCTACCATTCCTCATTCTGGAGAACTAAACAATGCCATGCTCAAAGTCACATGCTGTTGTTGTTAAATGCTCACAGCAACCTTATGTACAACAGCTCTGAACCCTGCTGTATCCTGAACCAACATGATTGTCTCTGACACACCTATCTCATTACCCCAGTCGCTGAGTCAATCCATCTTATCAAGAGTCTTCCTCTCTTGCACTGTCCCTCCATCCTCCCAAGCAAGGTGTCCCTCTCCAAGGATTCTCCCTCCTAGCAACACGCCCAAAGTACATCAGACAAAGTACCAGAATCCTTGCCTCCAAGGAGCAGCCTGGTTTCACCCTCTCCAGGATGAACCTGTTTGTTCTCCCAGCAGTCCATGGTATATTCAATACTCTCCTCCAGTACCACAGCTCAAAGGCATCAATTCTCCTTCTTTCATCCCCAGTCACTGGCCAGCTTTCTGATGCCTAGCAAGTAATTGCAAAGACCATGGCCTGTATCAGGTGCACCTTAGTCTCCAGACTGACATCACTGCTTTTCAGTACTTTGGAGAGGTCTCTGACAGTCGACTTTCCTAGTCTAGTTCCTCTTATGATTTCCTGTCTGCTGGTACCAAGAGTGTTGATGGTGGAGTAAAACAAATTAACGGTGTTAACCATCTCAATCTCTTCACCATCTATCATGATGCTGCCAATTGGACCAGTTGCGAAAATCTTTTTCTTGATGATCAGCTTCAGTCCTTATTAAAGGCTACAGTCCTTGACCTTCTGCAGCAAGTGCTTCAGGTCCTCCTCAGTTTCAGCAAGCAGGGTTCTGTGATCTGCATAACACAGGTTGTTGATAAGTCTTCCTCTAATCCTGATGCCTCATTCCTTCTCACTGAGCCAAGCCTCTGGGGGATGATCTGATGAACAGATCATCCTCCAGGATTGAAACGGTATGGAGATAGGACACATCCCTGGTATTAAACCTTTCCTGATTTTAAATCATACACTGTTTTCCTGCTCTCTTCTGACGACTGCCTTTTGGTCCAAGTATAGGCTTCACAAAAGCACAATCAAATGTTCTGGGATTCCCATTCTTCTCAGAATATTGTGATCCCCACAGTCAAATGATTTTGCATAGTCAACAAAACACAGATAGACATTCCTCTGGTATTCTCTGCTTTCAGCCAATATCCATCTGATATTAACTATACTATCCCTAGTATCATCTGACATACTCTGGACATGTTGTAAGGAGAGACGGGTTCTTGGAGAGGGACATCATGCTTGGTAGATGGAGGGACAGAGCAGGAGGGAAAGACCCTCTATGAGGTGGATTGATTCAGTGACTGGGGTAATCGGGATGGATGTGTCAGAGGCCATGCGATTGGCAGAGAATAGAGTAGGGTTTAGGGCTGTTGTACATAGGGTCGCTATGAGTCGCAAACAACTCCACGGCACATAACAACAACAACAACATCCCTAGCATCACAGTTTCTTCTAATCCCAGCCTGGACTTCTGGCAGTTCTCTGCTGACATGCTGTTCCAGTGGATTTGGGGATTATTTTCAGCAGAATCTTGCTTGTATGTGGTATCAATGATATTGTTCGATTATGTCCGTACTCTGTTGGGTCATCTTTCTTTGGAATGGGAACAAATACAAATTTCTTCCAATCATTTGGCCAGGTGGTTGTCCTCCAGATTTCTTGGCACAACTTGGTGAACATGTGCAGGGCAGCATCTGTTTGATGAAATATGTCAACTGCTATGCCATCAATTCCTGGGGCCTTGTTCTTTGCCAATTCTTTCAGAGCAGCTTCAACTTATTTCTTCATCACCATGGGCTCTTGCACATACATGTTTGCATCAAGTTCTTCTTTGTCAGCCAATTCTTTTTGGAACAGTGATGATGCATAGTCCTTCCATCTTTTTAATCTTTGTTTTAATGCTTCCTGGATCATTTCATATTCTGTCCACAGCATCCTTAAGTATTGCAACTCGAGACTTGCATTTGTTCTTCAGTTCCTTCAGCTTAAGAAATGCCAAGCAAAAAAAAAAAAAATAGACAAGAAATGCCAAGCAAGTTTGGCTTCTTTGATTTTCTGACTCCAGCTCTTTGCACATTTTATTATAATACCTTGTCTTCCTGCGCTGCCCTTTGAAATCTTCTGTTCAGATCCTTAATTTCTTGATTTCTTCCCTTTGCCTTGGCTTCTTGGCACTCTAGTGTAATATTCAGAGTCTCATCTGACATCCTTCTTGGTCTTTTCTTCCTCCTCTGTCTTTGTAATGACCTTTTGGCCTAGGGGCAAGAAGCTGCACTGTGAACTAGAAGGTATGCAGTACAAGGCCACCACTTGCTCCAGGAAAGATAGGAAATCTCTTCCCATGTGAAAACCCACCTCAGCTATGGGTTGGTTCTGACTCTACTGTGCACAACAACAAACAAAAGGTCTACTGTCCTGCAGCACAAGGTCACATAGCAAGGAGGAAGTCAAACCAAACTAGAAGCTAACTCTTCTGGTGTTCTTTGCACTGCACCACATAAACACAACCAGTCCACAGGGCAAATGTAAAACTTACTGCTCCATATTGGCAGGTAAATAGACTCTCCAGTAATAAAAATTCTGGCCTCCTGAAAAGCTTAAAAAAACCAACCAAACTCACTCACTGTCATCATACCAATTCTCCCTTATAGAGACCATCCCTCGGGTTTCTGGGGCTGGAAACCTCAATGGTAAGCGATGTCTTCCCTGCAGGCACTAGTGAATTCAAACCACCAGAGATGTGCAGTCTTTCGGTTAGCAGCACAACACCATGACACCTCAAAGTCTAGCAGATCCTTAATATAAGAAAATTTGTACTTTAAGTTCAGCAATCCAAATCAATCCCTCACTGCAAAACCCTGTCTGTGATCATTAACACAGCCTGCTTTTCACCACAGGCACAAATCATAAACAAGAGACCAAAGCATGCAGTACTGACTGCAAAGAACTGTTTTTAGGTAAGACAACACATTACACAGCCCCATTTGTCCCAAACTTAAAAGGGCAACACATCCAATGGCATTCCAGCTCAAGGACCTATCACTACATCTATCTCAGGCATATTTTAGGAAAGAAAAACTTAAGGCAGGAGATGAAAGATATCAAGGTGTCTTTCTCCTCTGTTGTTGTTATGTGCCATAGAGTAGCTATAACTCATAGTTCCCATGTGACAAAATAGAACTGCCCTGCAGATTTTTCTTGGCTGTCATCTTTAACAGAAGCAGAGGCCCAGGTCATTCTCCCAAGGGCCTGCTGAGTATGTTCAAAATGTCAATCTTTTGGTTAGGAGCCAAGCATTTAATTATGAATATGACAAGAAAGAGAACAGAAGATGGTTAAAAAAAAACATAGAAAGGAACAAGAGGCTGGTGAATCATATTGCCAACAATAGTAGACACAACAAATGCTAAGAGGCAGGAAGGCCCTAGAGTTGATTTCATCTAACCAATCCTCTGTTTTACACGGGAGGCAAGAGAGGCTGGACCAGTGAAATAAGCTACTTAGGTCTAGCAGCTGATTAATAACAAGTCAGAGTCATCATGGCAATAAATACAGAGCAAACCCTTCACATTCTCCTATCCTTTCAGGGTCTCCAGAAAGCTCCCTTACTAGCAACATGGTGCTGGTTGCTTTCTTCCTGAGTCTGCCTAAACATGCCACAGCACTGATGCATCTTTCAGCAGCTACCTCTCAAAACACACGTGCTGACACAAAGAAGGGGGGGAAATAATTCTCTGCCTGTGATCCCTTCTTACCTGACTCCTGAGTCCTTTACACAAACCTTAACCATGTTCTCAGTCTCCAGTTCTCAGGGGGTCGCATCTGTCCTTATAACTCCCTCCAAAGCAGCAAGGTCACTTAATGAGCACCTCTGATGCTATGCATCACCTCAGGGGTTAGTGTTCGATGACTCTTCCTAGTTGATCAGAACTTAAGTAAGCAAGAATGGTCAGTGATCTGCAGAAGCTCAACAGTTATCAGCCTGCACTAAAGAAATTCATAAAAAACTGTGAGGAGGCATCTCAATGGGCAATAGGGACCCTGGCAGGCAACTGTCAGGAGATGCCTCGAAGAAACAAAAGAAGTCCGATCCTGAAGGACAAAGAGCTAAGGCTGAATGCTCAGGAATCAGATGCCTGGCTGAGATTCCTGGTTTTATCAGCCACCAGTTGAGAGCAACTTGTCTGGACATCAATTTCTTCAATTTTGTAGTGATAACAATAGGACCAATCTCAAAGGATCAGTGGGAGGAATGAATTAATTGAATTAAAAAGCAACAAAGTGCTTATTAAAGTAAAAATAAATGTCTGTTGTTACAGCAGTTGTTGCTTTAAAAACAAGACTGTAATGACAACATGATTTCTTCTGGGAAGCTAAAGAACTGAGGTCCCCAATCCCAATCCAGATCACTAGGCTAGAATACTAAAGAAACAAGAACTTCATCCCCAGAGGGAACTGTCCTCATCAGTCATCTGATTTTATTGACAAAATCATACTGACAAAGCCATCTTAAACACCAAGTGAAAAGATGACATCATTACTAATACTGTGAGCAGGGCAGGCCTCCTGCCAGGCTGTGAGCAGTGCCCAGCAACTCAGCTCGGCAGGACTGAAAACGTGAACAGCAGTGAAAAGAGGCACCATTTCTGCAGAACCAAGGACAGATGAGGCACAAATGCAGTAAAGGTGACTTTCTAAAACTAACAGCAGAGATGAGATCATGCTCATCACAGAGACATCAACATCAAGGGCTCTTCCTGTCACACCACTACACAAGCAGCTGCTGCTAAAAGAAATTGTAGACTACTGTCAACATGCTTGCGTTTGAACATCAGTTCCACCATTTACAAGCTCTGTGATGTTGGTAAAGAATTGCTTAACCTCTCAGGGAGCTTCAGTCTTCTCATAAAACAGAGATAGGAATATCTACGCTGCGGGGATTTTGTGATAACTATATATTGCTGTTGCTGGGTGTGGTCAAATCAGCTAAAATACAAGGCAATATAACAGAATGAAATAATGCCTCTTCCTGCACCCTCCTCACAACTGCTGCAATGTTTGAACCCATATATACTGTGTGAATCCAGCCTAGGGAAGGTCTTCTTTTTCCCCTCGCTGAATCTCTAGAAGTATAATGACGTTTTTCTCTAGCAATTGGTCCCTCCTGATGAGGTGTCCACAGTAAATGAGACAAAGTACGGCCATCTATCTGTACTTACACGGGGCATTCGGGCTGTACTTCTTTAGATTTGATTGTTCTCCGGAAGTCTACGAAACCGTCAATATTCTGAGCCAAAATCGTAATTCAAAGGTATTCCTTCTGCTTCAGTCTTCTTTATTCATTGTTCATGCATTGTTTTCACATGCATATGAGCCAAACCATGGCTTTGAGGACCTCAGGTCTCAAAGTGACATCTTTGAGTTAAAGAGATCTTTTGGCACAAGTAGCTAAATGACTTAGTAATGTCTGTAAAAGGCTTAGAATCTGGCTGGGATACAATGAGAACCCAATGTACATTAAAACATACACACACACACACACACACACAGAGCAAACTAAAAATTACTGACAATAATATTTGTTCTATGTTCTAAATATTCCAACCTACTCAGGCAGCATCAGCATCACCACAGATCTGTAGCCTCCCCCAAGACAACAAAGATGATAAAATCCCCCTTAAAACTTTGGGAAGAAAATGCACATAAATCTGTAATTACTACACAATCAAGCTTGCCCTCCAGATTCACGGGCTGTACAAGTTAAGGTAAAAACAGAACTGGCCTGCAGAGGGTAAGTCTGTCAGAGTCCGAACGACAGTACAAATAACCAATTTGCAGGTTTGCTAACTCTCAGGCATGCATTAAGTATCTGAATTAACTCAAGGAACCACATGAGAAACTGTAAAACTTTGACCTTGAAAAAAATATGGAGTCCTCCATTACTGTCAAACCACATCTCTACCCAAATCCAAGAGCTCTTCTAAATGACTTTATGACTCCATAATTAAAACACCAGCCTGGCGTGTCACTTTTCTCAGATATAAACTTTAAAACCAATTCACGATGGTAACAAAATAATGCAGAGTAATTAATTATGAGACTTGTTTAAATACTATCGTTACAGAATCTATTAATCAAGGGGTTTTTTTTAAACAAACAGAGCAATTAACTGAAAAAATCTTAACCATTAAGCCTGTATAATTCTTAATTTTAATTCAGGGAATCCATAAAATTGGACTAGAGGAAAGAATTGCATCTGTACTTTCATTGACCTCTAACTGAAATTTAGCATTTTCTTCAATTATGCATGTAACAGTTCATGCTAGTAGTAGCAATACCTGTGGCTAACAAAAATGAAAAATAAATTCCTCTACTCTTCTAAAACTTTAAACTCTGGTTTGTCAGCTTGTCAGCAGAACAAGTAATTACAGATCAGAGGGGCCTCAAATATGAAACCCTAGCAGGATAATCCTACAGGATCCCCATCCGTCAGTGAAAAAGCACTTTGCTAACAGTTTTCTACAATCTCAGACATTCTCAAATGTCATTTACACTCCTCACTGCTTCAAAACGAAGGTATGTATTAAGATTCACTACTGAGTAATAATTAATGCTTTAATAAAACAGCACAACAGTATAGCAATTTTTGAAAATATTTCATTAACTGAATGTTAATGTCACTGATTCCCTTTGAAAGCCTATGTTTAAAACATTATTTTGAGAAAAGGTCCACTAGTGTCACTAAACTATCTGAGGCTGATTGCAATAAACAAAGTTATAAAGGATAATTAATTATAAATGCACGTCACATATTCAATTTTAAGTGCTCTGAAAATAGGAACTTTTGTCCATTTGTAGCCCCAGCACCTGGCAGTGATCACATAAAGTAGATGCACATTATGGATTAAGTTTCCTCTCAAGGTCCTTGCTATTAATCCTATCTTCTCCTATACCTATGGTAAGGAACTCTGATGGCTCGGTAGTTAAGCACTTGGCTGCTAACTGAAAAGTCTGCAGTATGAACCTAGCAGCTGCTCCACAGCGCAAAGATGTGTCAATCTGCTTCAAAACCCTCCAGGGACTGCCAAGGACAGAACCATCCTCCATTCTGCTGAGTTACTATGAGTCAGAATCTGATCAACAGCAATGGGTTCACACCAGTAGCTGCACTCGCTCAATCATTCCTTCATTGCCATGTAGTCAGAACGGACTTACAGCTGACCCTCTAACATGTCGTGGGGCGGGGTGGGGGGGGCCTTTAACAATAGTTACTTTTTATTTGCTGTAGAATTTATACAGGAAAAAGAAAGTCATTTCTCCCAAAATATTTTCCAGATAACTTTTCTTAAATTATCAAAGAAATATGGGTTGTTTCACTGTAAATGAGACTGTGGTTGTTAGGTGTTGTCAGGTCAGTTACAACTCATCACGGTCCTGTGAACAATGGATCCAAACCAGTGCCATCCTCATCGTCGCTAACATTTGAACCCACTGTTACAGTCACTGTTGATCCATCTGTCGAGGGTCTTCCTCTCTTGCTGATCCTCCTCCTTTCCAAGCGTGAAGTATTTTTCCAAGAAATGGCCCCTTCTAACATAACAGCATCTTACCATGTTTTGTTGAAAGGCTATAAATTGCACAGGAGGAGACTGCCCATCTTTCTTCCACAGAGCTGCTGGTGAACCTGGATCAGCAGCTCAACTCCTGGGTGGATGTAATGGCAGCAGAGAATAGAGGTCTCTTTGTTATGCTAATGAGGCCAAGTAGCCTGAGTTTTTGTTTTTTTTTAAATTAAATTTTATTAGTTTTAATGAACATTTACAGAGATTTAGGGTTTTCATTCATTCATTGTTGCACTGTTT
>NW_006399973.1:2436816-2451906 GCF_000299155.1 Elephantulus edwardii | reverse complement strand
ATTCTTTCATTATTTTACAAACCCTCCCCCAGGTCCACTCCACCATGTAGCCATCGCTCTAGACTCCTGTCATGACAGAAATACCTAATCACATTACCAAACATTCTGAGATATAAAAAGAGGAGACTGGGGACAGAGGAATTAGCACAGCTGGGGGAAGGCAGACGCCATGTCACACAAAGGATCCTCAAGGAATAAAATTTAAAGAGTGCTAAGGACCTTCCCCCCTAAAGCTACAGAGAAAGCCTTGCTTGCAATCTGGACTTGAGCATCCTAAACGTAAGAAAAAAAAATATCTGTTCACTACAATCACTCAGTTACAGTATTCTGTTTATTGGAGCATGAATAAACCAAAACGGTGCCCAATATACACTTACAAATGAACGGACTCAACATAGTCAGATTTTATAATAAAGATGATCATCACAAAAATACAACCCATAAAAATATATTCCAGCTCCAGATGATGTCATTTATTCCATGACACAGCTGACATGATAAAATGTAACAGCACTAAAGCACTTGGAAAAGCCCTCACTGCGGGACTATATGATGATACAGACAAGGTCTGGGCAAAGAATTAGTATCGTGGAATGCTGATTAGGTCAATTCATCACTTTTCTCAATTAAGGGAAGAAGGCTGTTTAGTGAGATGAAAAGGGGCAACCCTGCTGTCATCTGTCAAGAAACTGTAGAGAACACCAAACACCACCTCTGACCATAGTCTACACAGCCCTGTTTTACTCTCTCTCTAGTCAGCAATTTGAGAATTTGAGCCAGAGCCTATGGTGATGGAGGCAGAAGTTCAAGCTGCTTTGAAGGAAATAGCAAAAAATAAGGCCCCCGAAATAGATGGTATACCAATTGACATATTTCAGATAACAGATGCTGCCCTGGATGTGCTCACCAAGTTGTACCAAGAAATCTGGAGAACAACCACTTGGCCAACTGACTGGAAGAGATCTATATTTGTTCCCATCCCAAAGAAGGGCGACCCAACTGAGTGTGGAAACTACAGAACAATATCATTGATTTCACATGCAAGCAAGATTCTACTGAAGATTATCCAAAAACGACTGGAACAGTACATCAGCAGAGAACTGCCAGAAGTCCAGGCTGGGTTTAGAAGGGGTTGTGGTACTAGGGATATTGTAGCTGATGTTAGACGGATCTTAGCTGAAAGCAGAGAATACCAGAAGAATGTCTATCTGTGTTTCATTGTTTATGCAAAGGCATTTGACTGCGTGGATCATAACAAACTGTGGCTGACTCTGAGAAGAATGGGAATCCCAGAACATTTAATTGTGCTAATGCGAAACCTATACTTGGACCAAGAGGCAGTCATCAGAACAGAGCAGGGCAACACTGCATGGTTCAAAATTGGGAAGGGTGTACGCCAGGGATGTGTCCTATCTCCATACCTTTTCAACCTGTATGCAGAGCAGATTATCCGAGAGGCTGGGCTCTATGAGGAGAAATGTGGAGTTAGGATTGGTGGAAGATCTATCAACAATCTGCGTTATGCAGATGACACAACTTTGCTCACTGAAGCTGAGAAGGACCTCATGCACCTACTGCAGAGGGTCACGGACTGCAGCCTTCAGTATGGACTGAGGCTCAATGTCCAGAAGACAAAAATTCTCACCACCAGACCAATCGGTAACATCAGGATGGATGGCAAAGAGATTGAGAGTGTTCACAGCTTCAGTTTGCTCGGCTCCACGGTCAACACTCTTGGCACCAGTAGCCAGGAAATAAAAAAACGTATTGCGATGGGAAAGTCTGCTGATAGGGACCTCTCTAAAGTATTCAAGGGCAACATTGTCTCTCTGGAGACTAAGGTCCGCCTGATACAGGCCATAGTTTTTGCAATCACTTGTTATACATCAGAGAGTTGGACAATGACTAGGGAGGATAGAAGGAGAATTGAGGCCTATGAGCTGTGGTGCTGGAGAATAGTATTGAATGCACCACGGACTGCCAAGAAAACAAACAGATTCACCCTAGAGAGGGTTAAAGCAGGCTGCTCCTTGGAGGCAAGCATTCTGGGGCTTCGCCTGACATACTTTGGACATGTTGTAAGGAGAGACAGGTCTTTAGAGAGGGACATCATGCTGGGTAGGGTAGAGGGACAGCGCAGGAGGGGAAGACCCTCTATGAGGTGGATTGATTCAGTGACTGGGGTAATCGGGATGGGTGTGTCAGGGGCAGTGCGATTGGCACAGGATAGAGCAGGGTTTAGGGCTGTTGTACATAGGGTCACTATGAGTCACAAACGACTCCACGGCACAAAACAACAACAAAAACAACCTGAGGTGTACCAGTGGGGAAGTTGATGCCACTTTTGCTTTGGCCCCCAAGATCAGTCTTCTGGGTCTGTCTCCAAAAAAGTTTGGTGATGACAAATGCCAAGGCCACCAGTGACTGGAAGGGACTAAGGATTACAGTTAATCTGACCATTCAGAACAGACAGGCCCAAACTGAAGTGGTGCCTTCTGCCTCTGCCCTGAACACCAAAGCCCTAAAGGAACCACCCAGAGACAGAAAGAAGCAGAGAAATATTAAGCACAGTGGAAATATCACTTTTGATGAGACTGTTGGCATTTCCTGGCAGATGTGACACCGGTCTTTAGCAAGAGAGCTCTCTGGAACTAGTAAAGAGATTCTGGGAACTGCCCGATCTGTGGGCTTCAATGTTGACGGCCACCACCCTCACGACATCATAGAAGACATAAACAGTGGTACTGTGGAATGCCCAGCTAGCTAAGAACTACAGGTGAAAATATTTCAATAAAGGATCATTTGTTAACAACAACAACAAAACAACCAACCCCAAAACAAAAAACAGTATCAGGGCTAGCTGCACCACAGGACCCCTGAAGGGGCAGTGCACCAGGTGCTGCTGCCTCTCCTGGAACACAGGCTGTATGTACTCTGTTTCCCTCCACCCCACGAGTACAAAGTGACAGGAACCTGTCAGCAGGACCCAGCAGCTCTCCTTGCACAATGAATGGATCGCTAGCAGATCTCACCACCTCCACTGCTATCACCCTGGTCCCAGCCACTCTGCAACCATCCCAGCAAGTCAACCTACTCATAGAACCACCACAGTGTAACTTTAAAAGATAACAGTTTCTCATCACACTTAGAACAAAATCCAAATTCCTTTCCCAAGACTCAATAAGGTCCTATGTGACCCAGTTGTGCCATGGCTGCTCCTTCTTTTCCTAATTCATCCCTCTCCAGGGACCCTAGTCTTCCTTTTGTCCTTCAAATGTTCTGAGCCCATTCTCATCCAAGAGCCTTGTCAAATGCTGCTCTTCAATACCCTGATTTTCCGTAGCTTACTCCACTTTACGTTAGATTCTGCTAAAATGTCAAGTTTTCAGAAGGCCTGTCTTGATTTCTATGCCTCCAAAACAGCTTTCTATTCCTTCACTCTGCATAACTTTTGTTCACAGAGTTTATTACTATTTGATATATTACGTAATTTCTTGTTTACTGAAGAGATTATCAACTCCATTTGGGGAAGGCTTTTTAAAAAAATGCCAATGTTCCAGGTCACAGCCAAACCAATCAAATTAGAACTTTGGGGGGGGCGAGGCCAAGCATCTCTGAGCCACAAACACTTGCAAAGTGACTCTAATATGCAATCCAGATTCATAATTTAGAATTGTTGTCCACCAAACTTCAGTGTGTATATCAAGCACCTGGAGAGATTATCAATCTGTAGATTCTGATTCAGTAGGTCTAGGATGGAGTCTCAGCTTCTTCCTTTTGCTCAAGCTACCACGTGATGCTGATGCTGCCCAGCATGAGTCTAAAACAGGATTCTCCAAAAGACTCCTCAGTGATGATGAAAATACTCAACATTGATGCTGTCTACCACAGTGACTGCGAGTCAGATGTGGCAAGTGAGCACTTGCTATGTGGCTACTATAGCAGAGGAACTGACCATTGTGAGCAGAGGAAAAGAGATGCCACGTCATACTGGAGAAGGCAAGACAGAAATCTGTGTGCTCCATGAGAAAAGTCACTAATGCCCTGAAATGTGATATTAGAAAAGAATCAGTGACTCCAAATTTTTGGCTGCAGCAACCCTCTGTTATTAAATGGCTATGGAAATCCCACCAGATGCCTACCCATGTCCACCAACTCAGGAGTCAATAAATATTTACCCAAGGCAGGCCGACAAGCAGATATGGAGGACCATACTGAGATACCTTAGTGACTAAAGATTCTAGTTACACCTCATCAAACAAGGCCCTCCCTAACCTCAGCCCAGTGCACACCTGACCACTCCTACCCATATCCAGCCACAGGATTCTGGACATTCTCCTAGCTACAATCCCCTCATTTTATTGCATTGAAGGAAGTATCAACAAAAGGCTCTCTCTCCCACGGTTCCACAATTTCTTTGGAAAGTGAGTACTTATTATATATATAAAGTATATATACTTTACAGACATGGTTCAGATTGAAAAAAATCAGGTCATTATGCAAAAATCAGCTTTAAGCAAAAACAGAGGATGACCACATCGCCTCATTCCTTCATTTGCACTATGAACACCCTGTCAAGCCTCTGCTGACGTCACTTGCCACTGCTGCCTCCCCTCACCCTTTCGGGGCAGCTAGGCCACCCCCAGCAGCTCCAGGGGAGGGCTACCTGGTCTTCCAGAGGCAAGGTAGCCCGAGCACCACCCCTCTTCATTCCTGGGATGCGTCTTCCTTCTCCTGGTCTCATCATTATTTTCAGGTTAGGTCGCCTAGGTTCATCCCCTCAACAAAATGTCCTTGGTGACACTGTCAGGAACTGCGAGTTCCCTATCAATTCATGGAAGAAGTCAAGGACGGTGCTGGGATACACACTGTTCACCAGTCCCCACCCCAGCAACTGTCCCTTGTTTAAGCATCCCCCTCCTCTTGGAGCAGCCCCGCCCCACTCTATTTCCACATCCTCTGTCCCGAGCATCCTCTGAGGCCACCTGAGGATTTCATCTTTGGGCTCTTTCTGACCCCAGCCAGACCAGCCATGCTGCCATTAGAATTTAGAAACTCCAGCCAGATCCCAGGCTTCTACTTCCTCCTCAGCACCAAAATGCCTGACATCAGGATAGCAGCTGCCAGTGCTGTGGCTTCTGGCCACTGTGAACACCCAGGACTAAACAGGCGTTGTCCCAACTCTACCAGACCTACTCTAGCTCCCTCTCAGCACCACCTCGTATTCTGATGGCTCAAGGAGACCACATCCCTTCTTCCTTCTCAGGCAAGGTAAGCAGTATCACCTTCCTTTCTTTGTGCACATACATGATGAGTTCCACTATCCAGGAAAGCTATTAGGGCCCTCAACATTCAAAACCATCAGAAGATTTTTTTTATTACCACAATTCTAAAAAGCCAGGCAGAAATATAACTGGTAAGTGAGGAGTTGTTATTAAGCACGCTATGACCAGCAGATCTGATCCTTGCTTACCCTATCATGTGTTAACCTCATGAGCTCTGATACGTTCAAGCTCACTGTTACAGTCACTCCATCAATCTACTTTGTTGAGGATCTTTCTCTGACCCTCCACCTTTCCTAGAATGTTGTCTTTTTTTCAACAACTGGCCCCACCTGGCAACATGCCCAAAGTACATGAAATGAACTTTCACCATCCTTGCCTATAAGGAACACCCTGATGTTATACTGGGAAAATAAGCTGCCAAGGATTTTGCCAAAGTGCTAAAGAGCAAATATGTCAGTTTAAAGACTAAGGTGTACCTGATCCAAGCCATGGTATTTTCAATTATTGTTATGCATTTGAGAACTGGACAATAATTAAGGATGACAGAAAAATAATTAATGTCTTTGACTTGTGGGGTTGGAGAAGAGCATAATCCATGGACAAAAAGGTCTGACTTGGAGGAAGTGAGTAGTAGGTGTATTCTATTCCCATCGTCTAGCATAGAGCCTACCACAGAGAAGGACGCATCAAATCCTGAATGGATGGCAGGGCCTAGAACTCACCAGGGGTAGCATTAGTACTTCTACTGTTAATCACAAGAAAGAAACAGAATTCAGCAGGAAGGAATACAATCACATAAGAAGATTAGTCCTCCCCTGAATGACTCAAATTTCCATATACATTAATCCAAATTTCAGAACAGCATAAAAAAGGAGATCCTAGTGGTAAACTTGGAAGGAGGAGTGGCATCCACTTCCATAATAGCTTGTCTCTGGACACCCTATGAACCTGGAGAAGGATGAAAGGCACCCAAGAGTCGAGGACTCTTCTTCATAGGGTCGCTATGAGTCACCTGCGACTCAACAGCACCTAACAATAAAACAACAACTGTGGTAAACAGCAGTGTTGCCATCCCAAAGGCACATGATTCAGGTGCTCCTAGGGAGAAAGAAGGACAATCTACTCCCCTCTCATTTACAGCCTCTGAAAACCCACTTGAGGGTCAGTTATGAGTTGGTTTCAAGTGAGTGGCCCTGAGATGTAACCCTAATGTACTGAGGAAGAAATGCTATCTGACAACAGATTAAAAATGTGCTAGTCCGGAACTTGGAGGAGTTGTTTTTCAAAGAAGTCAAGAAGGGCTAAAATTCAGAGTCACATCTTGTCTGGAAAGCACGTAGGCCTGGTTCCCACTATAACTGGGGAGGTGGATCTGGTCCCAAGAACATGTGGGCCCTTGGGAGCTTGAGAATCCCAGATGTTCATTCTCGACCTCCGCAGTTAGCAACCCCCTGTGTGACAGCAATGCCATTTCCCGGGAAACCAAGGACAACAATTAGGGCCCCGGAAGGAAGCAGATTAAATTTTAATACTTCTAAGTCAACATCAAATTTATTTTTAAAACTACACATCTCACAATGCCAAATAAGCAAGACAGAAGGAGGAACTCACTGAAAAAACATAAATATATCAATTATTTGCTCTTCTGAGACTATTTCAACATGTCCACAGGGCCGAAAGAAATCAAGACAGAAATAAAACTAAAGAAGAAAAGAGAGGGTAGAGCTCTCTTTTCAGATTTATGCTCCTTCATTTTTCATTATTTCCAAAAACATGAGGCTAACTCCAGTGGCAGCACCAGATCTTGGTAAATTAGCTAAAATTATGCAAAATCATTACTTCACCCAGCAGAATGATGTCTGCTAGATGAAAATTCAACACATCCGTGCCCTCACCTACCTATCCCTGCCAAGACAACAAATGGGTTAAAAAAAGAGAAGCATGGCTTGCTAGACATCTAGAGGGCAGGTAGAGGAGTGGGATTCTTACCTCCCAGGCAGGAGACTGAAGGTCAACCCCCTGGCAATGCACCTCAGGCTCCATGGAGGCTGCATGTTGCTATACAGCTGAGTAGATTTCAGCAGAGACTCTATGCTAAAAAAAGAGAGACTACTAGCCAGGGAGCTCTGGTGGCCTAGTGGCAAGAAGCTGCACTGCAATCCCAGAGATATGCAGTTTGAATCCATCAGATGCTTTGCTGGAGGAGGAGGGGCCGTCTCCTCCTGAACCAGTCAGATCCAATTTGACCGTACACATAAAATAAAAAAAATTTTTTAAAAAAAAGACAGACTAGGAAGAAAGTCTTGGTGATTTACTTTCAACAATCAGCCACTTAAAAGCCAATGGATCACAACATTGTGAACACACTATACAAAGGATTCTCATGGTGGGCAGTGGGAGGCAGCTTAAAATGACAATCCCTCACTCAAATTCCTTGCTATGGAGTCAGGCTGGACTCAAAGCTGACCTACAGCAGGTGTTCAGAGATGGGATATACCAAGGAGGATATTGCCCATTTTTCTCCTGAAGAGGAGCTGGCAGATTTGAACCACCCACGTTGGATATAGCAGTACAACTCCCTCGTGACTAGGAAGGTCACTTGAGCTGCCGGCAACTATTTCAGGTCAAAGTCATTGCTGGGGAGTCAGAACTGACTCATAGCTGACCTTCCAGCAGGTTTTTAGAGGCAATATACTGCACAGAAGAAGAACTGCTCATATTTCTTCTGCTAAAGTAGCGGATAGATTTGAACCTCCTGCCTTTGTGTTTGCAGTGCAATTCTTTACCCACTGGGCCACCAGAGCTCCCTAGTAGGTTTTTTTTGTTTTGTTTTTTATTAAGCCCTATTGGTGCATATGTTACTCACTCAGGTGCTGAACAAAAGCTGCTAGCAGCTCCAAAGGAGAAAGACAGAGTCTCCTTAAAGATGGTAACTTTGGAAAGGCTGTGAGGATAGGGGCTCGGGACAGTTCTAAAAGGAATAGGTTAGGTAAGAGGTTGGGTACAGTTCTTCTCTGTCTCATAAAGTTGCTATAAATTTGAGCTCACAACAGCAGGTTTGGAGTTGGAATAGTTTTTGATACACCAATTCCTTTAACAATTCCTCCATTCCCTTAATATTTTTTCACCCTTCCACCACTCCACTCTCAATTAAATATCATCCTCACTCCACCTAGTGCTTCTCCAGTCTACAGATGTTTACTGAGTTCTGTAGGTACCTGGCTAAGTGACTGGAAGAGATATTTATTCTCATTCCAAGAAAAGGTGATATTACAATGTGGAAATGATCAAACAATATCACAAACATCACATGCAAGCAAAATCCTGCTGAAGATTATCCAAAAATACTGGAACAGTATATCCACAGAGAACTGCCAGATGTTCAGTTTAGAACATCTAATGTGAAACCGTGAAACAAGCCTGGAAGCAGGAGCCGCATCCACTTCCGAAATGGCTTGCCTCTGGAAACTCTACGTATGAACAGTGCTCAGGCTGTTCGTTCACAGGGTCGCTATGAGTCGTCTACAACTCAACGGCACCAAACAACAATAACAACGACAACGAAAGAGAGAGAGCTATGTTGGCCTAGTGGAAAGGAAATTATGCTACCAAGCCAAAGGTGGTTGATTTTCATCTGCGGCCCTTGGTCAGGTTCAAATTGCTTTCCTGTCAAACATTCTTCTAGGTGGTATAGCACTGGTCTGTGCGTTGCTGTACAGAGGGAACTCTTGTGATGCTGAAGACTGTGACAGTGATGTGCCAATCGTGGTAATGGGTGCCCATGGTGGACAATGTTGGCTGGAGCTTCCTGACTAAAACAAGCCTGGAAGCAGGAGCGGCATCCACTTCCGAAATGGCCTGCCTCTGGAAACTCTATGTACAAACAGCGCTCAGGCTGTTTCGTTCATAGGGTCGCTATGAGTTGTCTACGACTCGACGGCACCAAACAACAACAACAATGTGAAACCTTCATACTTGGACCAGGATGCAGTCATCAGAAGAGAGCAAGGAAACACTTAATGGTCCAAAATCAGGAAAGGTGTACACCAGGGATGCGTCCTATCTCCATACTTTTTCAATCGATATGCATAACAGATCATTTGGGAGGATGGACTTTATGAGGAGGAATGTGGCATCAGGACTGGAGGAAGACTCATCAACAACCTGTGTTATGCAGATGACACTACCTTTCTTGCTGAGACAGAGAAGGACCTAAAGTATTTGCTGCAGAAGGTCAAGGACTCCTGTCTTCAATATGGACTGAAGCTCAATATCAAAAAAAACAAAGATCCTCACCACTGCTCCAATTGGTAGCACTATGACAGATGGGAGAAGAGACTGAGGTGGTTAATAATTTCAGCTTACTTAGTTCCACAATCAACACTCTTGGAACCAGCTCTTAGGAAATATAAAGATGAACTGCATTAGGAAAATATGCTGTCAGAGACCTCTCCAGAGTCCAAAAAAGCAATGATGTCAGTCTAGAGACTACGGTATGCCTGATCCAGGCCACGATCTTCACAATTATTTGCTATGCATCAGAGAGCTGGACTATGACTAAGGATGACAGAAGAACTGTGGTGCGAGAGAAGAGTCTCAAACATACCACATATCAACAAGAAAAGAAATAAGTCTGCCCTAGAGAGTGAAACCAGGTTGCTCTTTGGAGGCAAGGATTTTGAAGCTCTGTCTCTTTTTGGGCATGTTACCAGGAGGGACCAGTCATTTGGGGGAGATCACGCTTGGAAGGGTGTTGAAAGAGCACAAGAAAGGAAGACCCTGGATGAGATGGATTGGCACAGTAACTGGACTTATGGGGGTAGGTGTGTTGGAGACAGTGAGACTGGCTCAAGACAGGGAAGGATTCAGAGCTACGGTGCATAAGGCTGTATGAATCACAGACAGCTTGAAGGTACCTAACAACAACAAAAACAACAGGTTGACTATAATATAACCTACTGAACAGTTATAGTGATCCAATTAACTGTACAGTTAAAAGTTAAGTCAGAGTGAACCTCAATTCAGTTTTTGAGGCTACAAATCTTTATGGGAAGAAGCTGCCCATTTCTCTCCTGAGGAGCAGCTGGAAGATTTAAGACTGTAATGTTCTAATAGCCTAGTACCTTACACATTTAGCATTATGCTGTGTTTCATATACATTATCTCATTAAGCCCTCACCATAACCATCTAAGGTAGATATGCATTCTTATGCTGGCTTTAAAATTAAGAAATATAAAAAACACATAGGTATCTCCCCTAAATTCATACAACTGGCAAGCTGAGGACACCAAACTTCAACCCAGGTCTATTTGACAAAGGAGTAATTTACATAAACCAGCATTATTAATTAAAAGTAACAGTAATCTGTATAGTTTCTGAAAACATGATGGAACCAAGTTTTAATCCCAGTGGTTCCACTTAACAAATGACTTCTCTGAGTCTCAATTTCCTTATCTATAACATAAGACCACGGGTGATCTAGTGGCAAAAGCTACACTGCAATCTCAAAGACACACGGTTCAAACGCACCAGCTGCTCCATGGGAGAAAGATACGCAATCTCCTCTTATGCGATTTACTGCCTCTGAAACCCTGCTAGAGGGTCAGCTATGAGTTGGTTCCAAATCAGTGGCACACAGAAATGTAAAGGAAGGACAAAGAATAAGTACGACATAGGTCAAGTCCATGATATAGAGTAGAAATTCAACAGTCACTTTTAGTATTCCAGTTATAACTCTGCAAAGTGATTCTTGTGGTGCAACAGGTTAAGAATTAGGTTAAGAATTAATGTTCACCAAAAGGATGGATATTCAAACCATCAGCCACTCCATGGCCAAAAAGCTGTAGCAATCTACTTTGAATCTACATTAGAAATAATAGACTCACAAAAATTAATCTTGTGTGGGCAAATGTTTAGGGAACTATGTGGCTAACCCAAAAGCTATGCCTCTCTGATGGTTTGAATCTACCAACAGCTCTGAGGGAGAAAGATAGGCAATCTCTTCTCAGGCAAATTACTGTTATGGAGGGTTAGTTAGGAATCCGCTCTGACTCGGAAGAGTCAGCTATGAGTCAGGTCTGACTCAAAAGCAATGATAAGCTCAAGGTTGCCAGTTCAAATCCACCCCAAGGCACCTTGGAAGACAAGCCTGGCAATCTTCTCCTGAAAGGTCACAGCCTTGAAAATTATGAAACAGCTCCTTACATACAAGGAGTTGCCATAAGCTGGAATCAACTCGAGTTTATTTTTTTGTTAAAAATTAGTGTACTAATTCCATAACTCAGTCGTTTAACATAAGATCAAGACTTTGAAAATTTGAAATTTCTTTCTGTCAAATAAAGTAGCTGTCATACTGCCCACTCTCTAGCATAAAGTAAATGTTAAAAGCCAAAATATATAGGCACTTGTTGTTGTTGTTGCTGTGTACTATAGAGTGGGAACTGACCCATAGCTGACCCTACCTAGCAGTGGGTTTTCAGAGGCAGTTAAAGGCTTAGGAGGAGACTGTCCATCCCTCTCCCACAGAGCAGCTGGTGGATTTGAACCTTGTGCCTTTGAGATTGCAGCACAGCTTTTTGCCACTAGGCCACCAGTACTCCAATATATATAGGCACTATGTATTTATCATAAGACCATATACGAAACAAATTTTGGTGATAAGATTGAACATTAAACTATGGGAAAAGGCATTACATAAAGGGATTTACAATAATTCTCAGAAAGGACACAACTTTCAACTTTAGGCATATTATAAATCCAAGTTCTATCACCATGTACTATATAACATGTATACTGGATTGCATAAACTGAGATAAACCTGTAATCATTTTCTTTTTCTCTATTTTTGAGATATTAACCAATTCTTGTGCTTTGATGGCAATGTCAAGCAAGCTTACAGTTTAATAAAACGACCAAATCCAGTATCTTTTTAATCTACTCAGTAACTGAGCTTTCGATTAATCTCTTGCACATCACACAAAAAGAGCTTTGGAATTATACACTGTAAACTAAAATCAATCAGAGAAAGGGTACGCCAATTTTAATAGCAATTCCTAATTCCCTGGTTTTCCAACATCTGCCAGTGTTAGTAATATTTAGCTGAAAGCTACAAGGGGAGAAAGAAACAGAACTTTAAATACAATCAAAACGGTTTTCAAAGGCATAATGTATAGAGCTTACTTCAAGATATATTTAACTACCTCTCTGGAACATCAGGAGAGCTCTGGTAAGAGCCTAGTGGTAAGAAGCTGTGTTGCAATCCTCAAGACATGTAGTTCGAACTCATCAGCAGAGGGAGAAGGATGGGCCATCTTCTCCATGCCATTAACTCCATGCCTCCCAAAACTTGGCAGAGGGTCAGCTATGGGTCAGTTCCAACTCAACGGCACATAACAACAACAGGATTATTTTCTTCTTGTTTTTCAGCCCACATTTCTGGGGGGAGGGGATCACATTCTCATCCTCACTATTCATCTGAAGGCACTAATTTTACTCTTGCTAATTAAAGAAGAATTAAGTGATATGGGGATCAGAGAACTGGCTACGGAAAATTTACAAGCAGCTCACATCTACCAGAAAGAGGGAGGAATGGGAGGAGGCTACTCCAGCTGTGCTTACAACAGGCAGAATGCTGAACCTGTTACTTTTGAGTTAACCTATCATTGACTGTTCATGTCTCTACACTGGGGGAAAAAAACTCCCATAAAAAGAAATCATTTTTGATGGTGGAGGAGCTCCTGAAGGCTTAAAAAAAAAATCATTCTGCCTTTTTCTCTCCCAAGTAATTCTAAATTGTGAATGCTTTGTCCGAGTAGACAAACTAATGCTACTGCTTACCCTGAAGCGCTCTAAGGAGAGCTTCATTCAGTCTAGCTCAGTATTTCTCTTCTAAAATATCTACAGTCCTCAACACTAACTTGACAGTGACCAAGAGAAATATAATTACCTACTTAATACTGCATTTGTCACCTCCTGGGAGCCAAGTGGCATGCTAGGCACTACCCATATATTGTCTTTAATCTTCAAACAACTGTCAAGAAATAAACAAAAAACAACCCAGGGAGATGAGGTAATCTAAACAAACCAGCAGTAAATGGGGAGCTGTGGAATCAAACTCAGCAGCTTTCATCACTGCATACTGCTTTATTTTCCCACCATAAGCTTGTTCACTCCCAAATGTTCTCTAACCCTAGGACTGTGAATGTTTATGAGCTAGTTAGCAACAAGGCATAGTGACTTTGCATCATTTGCATCTTTAATGGACTTTATTTAGCAAAATTAGGCCCTTCTCAGTAGGACTGGTAAAAGAAGCATTCAGGGGTTCCAGCAGGTCAGACACATGTAACTGATGAGAGAGAATGAAAGGCCTTTTGGTTCTTAAAAAGCACTAGTTCCCTAACACCTTGGCTGAATTACTTGATTTTGTGCACAGGGTGGAATTCAGCTCAGGTCTTCCAATGCACTTCTTTTTTTGAGCAGCCAGTACTTCTACTAGACGACCCGGCTGCGGAGGTTCAGGGGACCCCCAAAGTCAAGGAAATCAGAGAGTGGGAGAGACTGCACCGAGGGGCTCGGAGCACACAATTCCCTCCGCCTCACCAGGCCAGCACCTCCAGAGGGTGAACCAAGGCAAACTGCAGGGCGGAGGCATTTTAAACCAAGTTGATGAAATCCGTGTTTCGCTCCCGTGCCCGGGAAAAGGCATGGGCAAACCCAAGCTTCCGGACCCAGGCAAAGCGGCGGAGCGCAGGGGGGTCTCCTGCTCACACGCAGACACGGACTTTCTTGTCAAAGTTGGCCGCATAAGAGGGAGGGCGGCGGGGGGGAGGGGGGTGAAGGGCTGGAAGACCACCGAGCCAGCGAAATCCAGTGTGGGAAATGAAGCAGAAGGCATTTTTCTTTAAAAAAAAAAAAAAAAAGCCAAAAGGTAACCATCCACCATCTCCTCCGAACAACCTTACACTGGGAACAAAGAGCTTCTGTTTCAAGCAGGATTAACCCTGCCGCTTCGGGATTTTAAAAACAAGAAACTTTTCCCAGGAATAAGGTCGTAATCGGGAGAAATGGGGGAGGGGCCGACCCCCCCACCACCACGCCGTAGGGGGAGGCAGCAGGGTCTGTGCCCCGATGGGGAGGAAGCGCAAGTCCCGGTGGGGCGCGGGGCGGCGCTACCTGCGGGCCAGCGTGCTGCGCCCCCGGGCTCCACCGCGCCCCACTGAGCTCCGGAGGCCCGCCGCCGCGCTCACCTCCTCGATGGCCGCCACCGTGTTCCGACACTGGGCAGTGCGGGTGGTGAAGCTGGAAGCGGTGGGCGACTTGTAGTCTTCATGGGTCTCGGCCACGAATTCCGACACGGAGATCTGGTCCGGCATCGCCTCGGCGCAAGGGAGAGGGCGGCCGGGAGCGCGAGAGCCGCCGCCTCAGCCGCAGCGGCGGGCACCGACCGCACAGACTCCGCCGCGCCCGCAGCTCCTTCCCGGCCCGGGGGACAAAGGGAAGGCAGCCAGGGACGCCGGGGCCGCTCGCCGCAGGAGCCGAGCGCCGCCGGGTGGGAGCAGATCCGCCGCCCGCGGTGCCCAGATGCAGCCCGGCTGGCGGGAGAGGACGGGCGCGCACACAGCGCCGCGCTGCTCGGCCCCGGCCCGGGTCTGCACCGCCGCGGCTGAGGGCTCCGGTGCGTCCGCCGTTTCCGCCCCGCCGCCCCTTCCTCTCCTGAACGAACCCCGAGACGGGCGCACAGAGCCGGGTGGGAACTGCCCGCCACCCAGCCTCGGGCACCGATAGACTCCCGCGGAGAGGGGGCGG
>NW_006399973.1:2433293-2436666 GCF_000299155.1 Elephantulus edwardii | reverse complement strand
CCTGGCCCGCGCCCTCCGCGTCTTGCATTGTCTGAGCGTTTGGGGCACCCCCGGCGCGCCGTGCCGGGCTTCGAGGGCGGTGCCCCCTGCCGGGGCCGGGCCGCTGGACTCCCTCCCGCAGGCTGCCCCTCCCCGGGTCGAAGTCCTTCGCCGAGGCCTTTACTCCGGACTTCTGTCAGTTCTGTGAGGGTGTGTGCAGGATGCATGGACACTCCCCTGGTTCAAGTTAGAGTCCACCCTGCAGTCTCAACCCCACCCCTTGGTTAGAACCTTGATAGGGTTTTCCACCTAAACCAGCCTGAATGGCCTTCCAGGGGAAGACGAAAGTATGAGGAGCTCGCCCCCTACAGGAGGAAGTGCTCCACCCCGTGACAAATCTCGCCTGCTCTCTCTGCACTGGCAATACCCACTAATTTTGGACTTGGTAATAAAGATATTCAATTACCATATTGTGAATACTTCTGTGCAGGCTTTTTGTAAAGGTTCTTGCACTTTAAAAAAGACATAAAGTCTTTTATTCCCCTAAACCATATGTGGTCGGTAAAGAGAAGATGACAAATGCATAGTAAATAAAATGCAAGATTCAATAGCAGATGTCAAGATCTGTAACTGCAGAGTCGTATCACTCCAGAGTGCTTTACAATCTCGCTTAGTAAATGTCCCGGTAATGTTTTCCTAAACTTGCATTATTATAGGTAATTCTTGTTTGGAAGTAGTTTTGAGGTTCAAGAACGTGACCTACCCAGAGAAGTCAACAAAATAACACCAAATGAGTATTCCTTTCAAAGTGAAGGAAGTATGGGAATGAGCAAAACATGTAACAATAGCAAGTAAGTATCTTAACTGGTCAAATGAGGCGCTTGAAGCATTACAACGTTTCATTTACACGTCTAAAGAAAATCTCATAGTTACTTTTTAAAATCCAGAAGCTTTGAAGACTCAAGTCAAGTAAAATCACACCCTATAACTCCATACCAGGCATGTGGCATGGTTTCTGTAGCTGCTAGCAATAAAGCCAAGAGAAACTTTACAAAAACCTTTTGTGCATCTGAAAAGAGGAAGTGTGAGAGACATTGGAAATTCAATATGTCAGACAAAACAGTCTCCTGACACTGCAAGACAGTGAGCCAGTCAATCTTTTTTTAAGCTCCCATGTAAGAATTTACTATATGAGGTGGAAGCTTGGGTCAGACGTTATGTATGGTCTTTGGTATTTTAGCAGTAGTGAATGAGAAATTTGGCCTTTTAAAAATAGCTATATTGGCAGATAGCTTTTATCATTGCGTAGACAATAAGTGACAAATTTTTAAATGTAGTACTTCTCTTTAAAACATAATACTCTTGCTTTATCTGTCTCCCCCCCTTTTGATATCTAAGGATTTTCTGTTTGCAATTCAAGTTCTGTATGTATTATTTGGGGAGGGTGGAGGGACAGCACAAAAGAGGAAGACCCCGGATGAGATGGATTGACACAGTAACTAGGGCAATGGGAGTAGGTGTTTCAGAGTCAGTGAGACTGGCTCAGGACAGGGCAGGCTTCAGATCTGTTGTACACAGACAGGGTCACAGTGAGTCACAGGCAAATTGACGGCATATAACAACAACAACTGGTGGGATAGTCTGTAGAGAGCTGCACTTCTGGCCCAAAGGTGGCACCTCTCTAGTGGTTTAAATCCTCCAGTGATTTCTCAGGAAAAAGATGGATAGTCTCTTTCCATGAGATTTATAGTCTCCAGAAGCTCTCAACACCAATGAGTTTAATTTGCTTTTATATTGTTTATAGTAATGCATCTCTCCTACATCAAGCAGATTCTGTTCCTTTCTACTTGGTTTTACAGCTACAGTCTTTCAGTTCCCCTATCACCAGAGAATGTTGTTGTTGTTATGTGCTGTTGAGTCACTAGAGACTCATAGCAACCCTATACACAAAAATAGCTCTGAACCTTGCTTTATCCTTAGCCAATCTCACTGTCTCTGACATCTACCCTCATTCCCCCCAGTTATGAGTGTCAGTCCATCTCATCTGGTATCTTCCTGTCCTGCCTTGTCCATTTACCTTTCCAAATATGTTGTCCTTCTCCAAAGACTGGCCCCTCTTGGCAACGTAACAAAAGTATGTCAGACAAAGCTTCAAAATCCTTGCCTCTCCAGGACAGACTTGTTAGTACTCTTGGCAGTCCATGGTTTGTTCAATACATTTCTGCAGCACTACATATCAAAGGCATCAATTCTTACGTCGTTCTTGGTCATTGTCCAGCTCTCTGATGCATAGCAAATAATTGCAAAGACCATGGTCTGGATCAGGGACACCTTCGTCTCTAGACTGACATTATTACTCTTCAGCACTCTGGAGAGGTCTCTGACAGCAGATTTTCCTAAGGCAATTCATCTTTTAATTTCCTTACTGCTGATGCCAAGGTTGTTGATTGTGGAACCAAGCAAGCAGAAATTGTTAATAATATCAACCTCTTCTCCGTCTATAATGATGCTGCCAGTTGGTCCAGTGGTGAGAATCTTAATTTTCTTGATGTTGAGCTTTGATTCATGACCCTCTGCAGCAGATGCTTCAGACCCTCCTCAGTTTTGGCAAGTAAGATTATTATCTGCATAACACAGGTTGTGGTTGAGTCTTCATCCAATCCCGATACCACATTATTCTTCATAAAGTCCAACCTCTCTAATGATCTGTTCCACATATAGATTGAAAAGGTATGGAGACAGGACACATTCCTGACACACTCCTTTTCTGATTTTGAACCATGCAGTGTTTCCTTGCTTTGTCCTGACGACTGCCTCATGGTCCAAGTATAGGTTTTAGATGAGCACAACTAAGTGTTTTGACATTATGCACCAGGGAAAACTCTGGATAATTTTTTAAGATTTGATTTTTTTAGAGGCTCGGCTCTTAATAAGATGGCTTAGCACAGGGGCAGCAGCAATGCAGCAGAGCACAGCATCACTAGTGAGGATGGTGTAGAATCAGGGTTTCACTCTGTTGCATAGTGAACTGCTTCAGCAGCACCTACCTAACAGCAATATCAGACTACGAATCCCTGAATGGTGCCAACAGCTAAGTGTTAGACTATTAATGAAAATGTTGGTGGGTCAGACCCACCCAGAGGTATCTCAGAAAATAGACCTGGAGATTTGCTTCTCAAGGTCACAGATAACCCTGTGATTAAGGTTGAAAATCTTCTGGAACTCAGTTCTGTTCTTCAAATATGAGTCTGAATCAGCTCAGCCAAACCTGCAACACAGTATTCCATTACAGGAGATTTTAGAAACAAAGACTAAAGTCTTTCCTTGTCCTGATTCACTGTTGGTGGGAGTGTAAAATGGTGCAACCCCTGTGGAAAGCAGTATGGCGCTTTCT